>NC_140937.1:94528491-94540991 GCF_014529385.1 Adiantum capillus-veneris | reverse complement strand
AAACTATACAAAGAATAAATTATAATAAAAATCTTTGATGACTCTCCATAGATAATACAACTTACTTACATTGTGAGACTCAATCACATGCTACAAAACTATAGATGGTGCACCAAAGCCATCAACAAAATAGCACCACCCAATGTTATGAGGTCTGAAGCCTAAACATTGAAAGCCATAAAGAGGTTAATTCCCTCTAGCATGATAAACTTAAAGATGGAGATGATCTTAAGCTCTGAATGTAATCTACAAGGGTAGTTTTCTCACCATTCTATCTTTATGTTGGAGATGAATCATTGCAATGCCCATGCACTATTCGCACCTTCTGTTCTTGTGGTATGCAAGTCATGTGAGTTGATGCTTTTTCCACCTTTGGGAGTAGAGGTTTCCATGTAGTGCGAGTGAATGAAAGTAGAAGGAGGAGAATCTTGTTTTCATTGTGTAATGGAGGTGAGAGAAGGGAGAGGAGGTAGCTTGGTGTGGAACTATGTGGTGGGCAAGGGGAAGAGATGGGGGAGAAGCTTGCTTGGTGCTACAATGGAGATGGGAGAAAGCTAGTAGAGAGATAATGCTAGACTATAGGGGTGCATGTGGTTGTTGCAACCATGGAGAGCTTGGAAAAGGGTTTGTAGAGAGAGAAAATCACTTTTTAGCTATAGAATAGGTTTGGAAGGACTTTGGAGGGTGGAAAATGATGTTTTGAATTTTTTTGAAAAAAATTAATTTTTTGGAATTTTTTAGTGCACGTTTTTTTACTTTTGGAGGTCAAAAATACTTTTTTGACCATGAAATAGGTTAGGGGACCTTTTAAGGAGGGAAAACTTGAAATTTGAATTTTTTTGAAAATTTGAAATTTTTTGTGTATTTTTAAATCCGGGCCAAAAAGTGAGGGGGAAAATGTCAAAGTGGTGCCCCCCTTCCCTCCCTTTCTCCTAGCCACCTCCCTTACCTTCTCACTAGGTAAGAGGCCATTAAGAGGTGTAAGGCTACCTTGTCCCCCTACTTTTTTGAGGGTATAGAGTGTGTCCACCACCCTCTTCCTATTGGTTGGCCTCTAATTAACCTTAATCCCAAAGGGCCCCTAGAGGGTTCATATTTTTTCTAATGAATGACCATCGTCAAAAGCCTACTTAATATTATCATCAGAGAAGTATCCTTTCAAATGCATGCAGTGATCTAGATAGCTTGTTAGGTTAGTCACTAAAACCCATTATCCATATATAACCATGAACCGATGTGTGAAACATATTTTTTCATTGAGAAGTGGTTATCATTGTTTATCAGCAAACCAACCTTACCTAATTTTAATTGCTCAATGTATAAAACCTCACATCATAATGCATTTAGAAACCAATTACTCAGCACATACCAGTGCCACAAAACCTGCTAACTCCATATTTTGATATCAACATTCTATACCAGGAATCAGCATACAGTCTAGATAGACTTAAAGTCCCACTATTGCTCCATATCAAGTTATTACCATGCATAAACAAAAGTAATTCCTATAGTATTATTCAATAAGAACAGATCGGGTTATGTGAGTAATCATTCCTAGTAGGGTGTATCCCCTACCTAGCTAGAAGGACTGATCGCACTTGTGGATGTCGCCATAACGAGACCGTTCGACCTCAATGTTAGTCTTGGCACCAAATGCAAGGGGTTGACGTTGTGTCAATATGTTGAAGCATGCCAACAAGTTGACTACAAAAGAGTGGCAAAGGACAGACTGGTTATTGCATTGTATTGAGCTCTACACAACACCCATATAGAGCACCATAGTTTTCTGCTAATAGATGTACAAGCTCATTTATAAAATCATATCCCTATTGAGATGAATTTCCTTCAAATCCCTATACATGGTTTATATGAATCGACCCCATTGGTCCAACTCAAATGCATGCAAGTAGTTCCTTAAAGAGATATTACTATTTACGACTATACTTAGTTATCAAGTAAATGGATTATTTTGCGATGGTTTCCATACCGTCAATAACCCTTGGCGTTTTGGGACTACTACTCAGTGTGGCCACCAAAGCACGTAGTACAACTTTTTCCGCAATGGTAAGTATCACACTTAACGAGTTCTAGAATCATTATCATAAACATATCCAATTGTTCAAATATGTTTTCACAACAATTATAAGAACTGTTCAAATTCTGAAGACATGTCATCTATTTGAGTACCCATGTACCATCTATCAAGGTGAACACATACCCAAAAAAACCCAAAATAAAGGCACTAATCAAGTATTTGCATAGGCATGGATTCTACCCACTCCACCATCTTATCCCGAGAGAGAATTGCAGCCTGCAGAAGATGAGCTAGCATCAAAATGTAACCAAGTTCAGGAGTGAATATGTAGGCTGGACCATTTATTCCCAAAAACCAAGGTGTAAAGCATTCCAAGTTTTTTCAATAGCCATGATGCCAGATAAACATCATCCATCTTTTTCAATAAGAGCCATTTGTATGCAACACCAAAAATATCAAGCATAAAACAGTAAATAATGTATGTGTGTGTGTGTGTGTGTGTGTGTGTGTGTGTGTGTGTGTGTGTGTGTGTGTGTGTGTGTGTGTGTGTGTGTGTGTGTGTGTGTGTGTGTGTAGCTATTTTACCTTAGATAATAAGACAAAATTGAAATTTTACATTCAAAAGACAGCTGGCTTTAGAAAAACAAAAAGATAAGTACGACAACAACTCATTATTAGAATTATTTTTGGACAATGTTTGTAAGAATGAGGTCCCATTCCAGTATACAGATAGTAGATGAACTTCCCAAATAGTAAGTGAGTGTGTAATCCAGTGTAGGTCAGCTTGCCAAAGTAAAAAAAAAACTTCCAAGATAAGATAGATTCCTTACCTGCATCCATTTAAACAAGACAACAGATATGTTAGCCTTGGATGTGTTTTACAGGTATCGATGGACTATACCAATTGTTATCCATGTCCATCTTACAAACTTTTTTTCCTTTCACAAGCTAAGTTCATGGTACATGTTATTAAAAAAGAACAAAAAAGTTACTAATTTGGAAGAATTGTACATCATTCTGATTAGAAGGCCATCACCCCTTCTAATCCAAGTGTCAGAATCCCTCCACTTTTATCATAGTTCCTTTTCCTAGATTAATGAAAGCATCAGTATGTGAAGTTTTTATGCAATAGGTTTTCTTTAGTATATAAAAAAAAGAATTTCTTGAATAGTTCCAATCTAGCCATAGGCTGGTTCAATGTTTGTTTTAAGTTGGGTAAAATTTAGGCCCACCATGTTATCTGAACTAATCAGTTTGTAAGTCATCAACTTTATACATTTTGTTATGGCCAACCCAGGTGGCAATATTCTTCTATTGAATCGAGTTAAGAACATGCGTCTACAAAAGTTTATGCTAAACAGTAACCAATTCCTTGAATAAAAAATGAGATCCTTGTATTACTTTTAATCATGATGGTTTTATCCATTCAACCAATTACACAAAAGAAGTAGGGCAAAAAAGAACCATCTAACACCCGTATGCAGTAGGGTGAAGTTCTATCTTTTTGTAATTACAAAACAAAATGCCAATGTAAATATAAAAAACGCAGTGTATCAACCAGAGTTAGGGAACCGTTACAAAAGACGTATCAGAATGCATTCCTGGCAACTTTCCTTACCATAGTGATGCCAGTCTAGATTGTGAAATGATACAAGCCCTTTCTATTCAAAAAAAACCAGTCCTAAATAGCAGACAACAGTAACCCAAAGTATCAAGTCCTTAAAGGGAACACCAACTGCTAGTGGGCAGGCTGAAAAACAGAAAGTATATTCCTTTCCCCAGATAATGAAGATATGTTTAGAAATAGCAATAACGTACAACCTGGCACAATGAATATATACACACAATCAGTGTGCAGAGGGAGGAATACAACACCCCTCTCTTTTCCAAGTTTACCATCAATACCCAACTATGGTTCAACCAGTCAAAAAGAAATAACCCATGTAATCAAGGCACCAGCTAGCCGGCCAGCCTGCAAATAGACTAGTGCACATTCAAGAAAAGGTATGTCCTTACCAGTTACTAGGGCAAAAGGACATAGACAAACAAGTGGTCCAGCCACCGATGGAGTAGTTAATAGGAAGGTTTGTATCATGATATAGAACCAAGTTTTAATAGCAACAGTAGAGAGTAAATTGTATCACAAAGAACCACTAATACGTCATCCTTAACAGAAAAACGCAACAGAGATTAGAACCCCAATAGTAGGATTAAATCATTTTGGGAAATGTAATTCATTATATCCTACTATACCGAGAAAAAATTCCCCACAATGTACCATGCCCGCAGCATAAATATATTGCCATAAAATAGGTGTGAAAAAGAGATGCCGACCTGTGTTACTTGAGTTGAGAGCTCCATGATTTGATGCAATAGAGATACAGTCACGCAGTTTCTTTACTTATGTAAAAAAATAGAGCACAAACAAAGCTAAGTGAGGGGCAAAGATGCGCCCTCACCTTTTAAATAGAGGAAGGAGGGTGGTCACCATATTGTGCACAAATTTCATGAGTGGAGAAATCTCCAGAAGAGGTGGTGAGCTTGCCTGCAAGATGTAAGGAAGAGGCAACCTAAATGTATTCATGGTAGGGTAAGCCCGAGGTAAAGACATGATGCAGCACTCAAGTCCTTACAAGGGCCATGCCACATGGTGGAGGCATTAGGCGGTAAATTTTAGTAGAATCCCAAGAGAGTAAGCTCAAGATTGTTTAATAGGGCGGTATTTAAAGTGTGTGTGTGTGTGTGTGTGTGTGTGTGTGTGTGTGTGTGTGTGTGTGTGTGTGTGTGATAATCATCCTAGGCAGAAAACAACCCTGCCCCAACAGGTCCCTTAAGATGGGCTACGTCCCATGGTGTGGACTTTTTTGCGGTGAGGTAAAAAATAAGCTAGGAGCTCTAAAGTACCACTGTGTGTGTGTGTGTGTGTGTGTGTGTGTGTGTGTGTGTGTGTGTGTGTGTGTACCCACCTTGTCCCAGGCACCAATCACAATGAGACGCTAGTAGGCCCATTGTAAATGGTCCTACTACCTTATTAGAGAAATGAGATTATCTTTTTTTTCAAGTAACCCAGGAAAATCGTGCTGAGTAAGAGTTTGAAAGATTAAGCAGACTATTTGTTTCCTATTAAAGCCATTGTGGCAATATTTTGTAATTAGCAGTTTCATATCTGCCCAAGCAAGGAGAAAGGTGGAAGAGGAGTAGATGATTAAATACATTAGGCTGATACAAGTACTAATTGCCACTTTGTGAGGCCTATCACTTTTCCTTTTGATGAATTCCAAAGGTGGTAGTTTCAAAAGATCTCTTTTCCACATATATTTAAGGCCGTATTCTCCAACAAAAGGAATATGAAGAGAGATAGACAGATTAAGGAATTGTACCGAAGTGCAAAAAGCCTCGTTGGGTGTTATGAAATTATGTAAAGTAGTAGGTTCAATCTTTAGACAGTGAGGATAAACCAGGCCTATTTCTTTGATGAACCATTTATTGTTGATGCTTAGCAAGTCATCCATATATCTGTAAGTATGTGTGAACAGTGAGAGTTTATCCTTCCTATATTCCATGGCTTGAAGAAACCATTTGTATTCGAAGAAGGCTAGGTAAATATTACACATAAGTGGAGAATATGACAATCCCATGGGGATGCCTATGCATTGGTTGAAGTAAAGTCCACCAAAAAATATAGTACAGTTATTAAGCAACCATGAGATGTAGAGACAAAGCTTCTCTTCGTTGAAGTGAAAGGGGTGTACGGAGTGAGTCTTTTTAATCCACCTAGGTTTTTTGGAAAGAGAAATATAAAAAATATTCTTCTTTCTAGCATTGGAGAAAGCCATCTTAATCACCTTGGCAAGAACAGGTTTAAGGCCAAGATCCCCATCAACGGGAATGTTTTCATAGCATTGTGTGATATCTGCAATGAAAATTTGCTGAGGGAGGTTAAGTGAGACTTTCGTAGCGTTTTTTTGTAAGGTTTCCAGTTCTGAAACCTTAAAGGTTGTATAAGCTTAATCAAACTGATATGATTATTGAAAAATCAATGTAGAATTGTCCGACCATGGCAAATATTGGTATTTTTGGAATCTTAAGCACAGCAAACCCCGGGCTAGAAATTTTCAGAATTGAATTCCGATAAAAACTGGCATAGTTATGACCCCTGGAAGTTTACACTGTGAATTGAGTAAAATAAAAAAATTGAAGGGTTACAGTAATCATTTAAGCATAGACTTCATTAAAGGTCTCCCAGATATTTACAAGATATTTACCAATTAAGCAAAAATAGGTCAAATTATAGCAAAATTAACATTTTAAAAGCTGGCAGGTAATGGGAGGGTCATCACTGACCTGCCAGGGACTCATTTAGCAGCAAGGGTCGTTTTTTGACTTGCTGGGGGCTGCTTGAACTTCAAGCAACTGCTTTTTTAACCCTGTGAGAGCTTAAGAGTGCCAGAAAACTATAAATAGGACCCCTAGCTTCACATTTTAGATAGACTCGGATCCTTGCTACTCTCTCTCTCATCTAGAGAGAACACTATGCAGAAATCATTAGAGTTTAATCTCTAATTGATTAACCCTAACGGTAATTAACCTAATCCTTCTTAATTAGCAAGGTTAGATTAAGATAAATTGTTAATAAATCAAAGATTAGGCCTATGCATGCTCCTTAAACCTCTTTAAATTAATTAATCTATGCTGATTATTTTAATTAAGCTTAGTAATATTAAGCTAATTAATTATCCTATCATATTACGGCTTAAATTAGCCAAATTAACCATGAATTAATGATAAATATATTAATTAAGCTTAGATTAATATGAGGTAATTATTAGAGCTGCATTAGATAGTCATTAAGCTAGGAAAATTATCCTATAATTTTTTGAGTAATTTTCCTAATTAATTAGGCAGAATTACTCTGTTTTTTGAGCTATTTAAATAGGGGAAATTAGTAAATTGATTTTAATTGCTATAAAATATTTATCAGTGGTTAGTTGGGTGTTAAGGAACCCGTGATAATTAGAAAAAGCTCAGATAATGAATCTAGCTAATTAATTAGGTAGAATTACTCTGTTTTTTGACCAATTTAAATATGGGAAATTAGTAAATTGATTTCAATTGTTGAGATACATTTATCAGTGATTAATTAGGTGTTAAGAAACCTATGATAATTAGGAGACGCTCAGATAATTAATCTAGATAATTAATTAGGCATAATTACTGTGTTTTTTGAACAATTTTAATAGGGGAAATTAGTAAATGGAATTAAAATGCTTCCATATAACTATCAGTAGTTAATTAGGTGTTCAATAACCCGTGATAATTAGGAAAAGTTCAGAAAGTTAATTTAGATAATTATTTTAGCTAAAATATCCTATTTTTGAGAAATTTTAATAGGGGAAATTAGTAAATGGAATTCAAATGCTTCCATATAATTATCAGTGGTTAATTAGGTGTTCAATAACCCGTGATAATTAGGAGAAGTTCAGAAATTTAATTTAGATAATTATTAAAATTAAAATTCCCTGTTTTTTGAGCAATTTTAATAGGAGAAATTAGTAAATGGAACTCAAATGCTTTTATATAATTATCAGTGGTTATTAAAGTATTCAAGTACCTGTGATAATTAGGATAAGTTCAGAAAGTTAATTCAGCTAATTACTTTAACTAAAATACTCTGGTTTTTTAGACATTTGAATAGGGGAAATTAGTAAAAGGAATTTAAACACCTCCATATAATTACCAATGGTTAATTAGGTGTTCAAAAACCCTTGATAGTTAGGATAAGCCCAGAAAATTAATGTAGCTAATTACTTAAGCAGAATTACTCTATTGTTTGGACAAATGAAATAAGGGAAATTAGTAAATAGGTTCAAATTGAATTTAGTTATTTATTGTAGGTTAATTAAAAGTTAGAAAACCCGTGATAATTATGCTATTCTCAGATAATTAGCTTAACTAATTATCTTAGTGAGATTACACTGTTTTTAGGAGTAAATTAAAGGGGGAAATTAGTAAATCATGTTCTATAATTACATGCTATTTATTAGAGCTATATTATAGGGTGAAAAGTCCGTGATAATTATGACAAGGTTGGAAAAGTAGTATAGATATTTATCAAAGTCAAATTACACTAATTTTAGCTAAAAACTAAAAAGGGAAATTAGTAAATCATGCTATATGATTACATGCTATTTATCAGAGCTATATTATAAGGTAGAAAGGACGTGATAATTATTTCAAGGTTAGAAAAGTAGTATAGATATTTATTTAAGTCAAATTATACTATTTCTAGCTAAAAAGTAAAGGTGGAAATTAGTAAATCATGTGCTATAATTACATGCTATTTATTTGAGCTGTATTATAGGGTCAAGAGGTCGTGGTAATTATTCCAAGGTTAGAAAAGTAGTATAGATATTTATTTAAGTCAAATTATATTGTTTCTAGCTAAAACGTAAAGAGGGAAATTAGTAAATCATGTGCTATAATTACATGATATTTTTCAGAGCTGTATTATAGGGCATAGACGCCGTGATAATTATGCCAAGGTTAGAAAAGTAGTATAGGTATTTATCTAAGACAAATTATCCACATTTTAGCTAAAAATTGAAGATGAAAATTATATAATTAAGTTAGAAAATAATAAGATAATTACCAGAGGTCAAAAATATCCTTATCTACTTGTGGTAATTATACCATAGTTAATTGGTGAGATTAGAAATTATAATTGACCAAAAGTCCTATTTTTAGCGAATGATTAATTAAAATAAATAGACCTTGTGGTCAAAAGTTTTTAGGAAAATTATAGTAAGTGTAAACCTATGATATCAAGTTGAGGAAATGAAATCAAATACAATAAATATTAAGCCCAAATAAAGTAGATTATTAGCTTAAAAGTTGATGGGAAAATTAGGAAAAAGATATAGAAAATTATAAGAAAGTTAGGAGAGCTTAGAAAACCCTTAGGGAAGCGGTGGAAAAAGTTATCATGCCTATAAGAAATTACTAGGTCAAGAATTTATCAATTAAGACTATAAATTTAACCTTGGATGGGTTACGGTGGAATACAAAGGTTAAGTCTAGATTTTGAATTATTTACCTAATGATTAGACATCCTTTTTATAAGGATAAGAAGTTATGGCACCAAAAAGAACCCGAGCAAATCCTACATCCGATGATGAGGATGTAGCTCCAAAACAAACTAGAGCGTCGCACGACGACGAAGCCGGGCCTAGTAGTAGGCCTACGGAGGAGAGTCTTCAGGCGCCAGCACAACAACAGATGGCCAATCAATCCCAGGTGGGTTTCCCATTATTCAATTAAGTCTTTAATTAGTTTAAGTTCTTTTATAAGTTAGCATTGCATACGTAAGAAGGATAAACTGGCTGAAATTGGAAGGTAACTTCCAATATGCATTTGTTTAGAATGTAGGAAAGAATTGTTTGGGTTAAAACTGGTTGAATTAGGAAAGATATGTTTGATCATCCTTAAGACAGCTTGTCTCAAGACACCTCCGACTCCTTGATATAAATTGATGATAATAATTGGCTTTCTAGCCACGGTTAAGTCGGTTACCCCCATGAACGATGAGTTTCTACTCCGTGTCATGTCTTGATGTTTCTACATAAGTTAGGATATCGTTTTTATCCTAGGGGAGCCGCCCGGTTGTATGGGCAACTGGTTTGGTGTATGGGCACCCGGAACCTTGGGTGGGGGTTTATCCACTCCGGATTTGAATAAGGAATGGGTGTTGTTTTTCACCCTTAGGTGGTCTTGAGACAAGACGAGTACTGGTCATGGTTATTATGGATAATGTTTTGATTGGCAGTACCCTGTCTTAAGTTTAAAGATGTCTGTTTGCTAAAAGAATGCTTTCAATGCTATCTTCAAGGAATTACCGTGATGGAACGTTAAAAGAAACCATTATTTTAAATGTTAAAACAATGTGATAATAAGATAAACGAATCTTGTGTGAGTGCGGGGTGGTAAGTGGGGATTGACTAAGGTTGTCAATCATGGACGGGTGGACCTGATTAGTCAGGTAACTATCCATCCCTGCGCACTAAAACGTTTAGAAAACTTCTTCATTTGAAAGAGGAGTCCACCAGCGGCTGTGCCCTCACATCTGTTAGGGGGGAAAAAGCATAGGTTGAGGATACCTTAGCCCAAATTGTGGCAGTTATAGGGCCGGAATAAGAAAATTTTTTTGTAGGCTGTATTGAATACATTGTCCTGTTTCCGCTGCGAGATAGGACTAGGTCTTCTTCTAAGGCTATAGACCCAAGCCATTGTCAATGGCAAAGGTTTATTCCTTGGATTTTTCTTGTTTAGAGACTCTGATTTTTATAAGGCATAGAGACCTGTCAAGGATCCCATCCCGATCACGGTATAGGTGGGTTGGGGACCTTACATTTTTGTTAGCCAAAAAGGGTTGTATTGTACTTGTAGGAAGTCGTGGCAGATTTTCTGTTTAGTGGCACAAATAAGTTCTAACTCAACTGATATAAGGTCAAGGCAAAGAGTGATATCATTGGTGATATCAGTAAATATACCATTGGAAGCATCAGATATCCATCTGAACTTATGCTTATGAATTTTATAGGTGGGAAACAATACTAGTAGTTTAGTGCTCTGTACAAAATAGCCTAGATTCCCTAAGTGTTTTGAGATGTTATTGGTAATTGTTTGTAGTGAAGAGTTAATTCTACAGAATTCTTTTCCAAATACCCGATCGCGGGCAGCATTCCAAGCAAGGTTTTTGCAAATAAGAGTGGGACACTTAGAGCTTTTGTCAAGCCCAACTATAAACCATTTATTAGAGATAGTTTGAAAATCAAGAGCAAGCTGTGATGTAAGCCAAGATTCATTAGAGGCTAACCATTTTCTAGGAATTTGTGATATTTTTTGAAAGAAGCATTCCTTCACAACTTTAGTTAAGTCCGGTAGGATTGTTATCTCCAGTTGGAGAGCACTGACAAGGTCAGTGAGGCAGCTTAGTACAGCTGATAGAGCAAGGTAAGGGTTTTTGGAAAAGTTAGGTATATGATTGAGCCCATTGGCCAAGATTCTACAGAATTTAATATTATCAATAATGCTAAGATCACAAGTACAAACATGTCTACCATATGCCTCAAAGTTCTTGCAAAATGTGGTAAATTGATAGCATGCACATTCGGGAACAGATTCTTGCCAAAGAAAATCATTACTATAAACCAAATTTTTCACGGGTTTTTGAGACTTCCATCCAATGAGTATATTATCGAGTAATTTGTGATTTCCAAAAAGAAGATCAAAGAACTCACAAAAAAGTTTTTTAGGTTGTATCCAATCAAGAAGTACATTGTGGAAGAGACAATGTATGTAGATATAACCTTTGTTCGGAGCCACTTTGTTGAGAGTCCTTCTACTGCAAGGGCTTGTAGTAACCTGCAATATCACCAAGGATTACAATTCAAGGAAATTCCTGACGGGGGAGTTTCTACCTCTTCCCCTAGTGTAGCTATGAGCCTTTCCCCGGTTAGAGGACGAGCTAGGAGTTAAAAAAGAAGTAAAGGAGTTGGGGGTAGTCAGAGAGTTGGGTCTTTTCAGAGCAGGGGAATCATCATCATCAATACATGGTTTAAGTACGCTAGTGATGATCTTAACACCTTTGTAGTTAGCATAAGTAGTAAGGTAGATCCCAGGCTTGTCAGATTTTCATTCTTTCAAGATATCCAACATTAATCCACAAAAGATGTTAAAGACAATCTGAGCAATTACTATTTGCCTAGCTTGGCCACCCAACCAAGAACAAATAAGAGAGAGGTGAAAATCCACTGGTTTTTCTGGGAAGAGTAGGTCAAGATGGTTGAGAATAAGCCCAATGGTATGATCAAACCACATGATGTTGGATTTGCAAGAGGCTTTAGGGTCAAGAAATCTGCAGGCACATTTTACATAAGGCCGAAAAACATTCCGGACAGATTCAGTGTAGAAGTTTGGGTTACTTTTGGCAAATTCCATGTTTCCTTTAGTACTGATGTAGAGACCAGTATTGGAAGGGCATTTGGAATGGTCAATGAGATTGAGATTGAAGGGTTCTTTGATGAGCTCCCCTTTGTCAAGAAATTGTCCAGCTTTTAAGATCTTCAGTCTGCAGTCTTCCATAGTAAAGGCAGGGTGATTGGCAAGGTACACCCATGTTTCACTCAAAATGGGTGCTAAGGACGCCTTGTTCAGCAGGACCCAAAGCTGATGGTCAACCCCAAGGGATTCAATTTCAATATGTTTAACAGGTAAGACAGAAAAAAATTTAGAGATTTTTTGCACCATTTCCAAGAGGTTAGAGTCATTGAGGGAACAAAGATTACTCTAAAATTCTTTTACTGCTTCAAGAGCCGCACTATCCCTACAAAAGATACCACCAGTTTGAGGGATCATCGGGGTAGCCGGTGTACAGACAAAAGATGGATTGAGGCCGCACAGCTTCCGT
>NC_140937.1:94423491-94523491 GCF_014529385.1 Adiantum capillus-veneris | reverse complement strand
TGCAATGGAAAAGTGGATTGACTACATGCACACATTAACAGATAGATAGAGGGAGAGAGAGAAGAAAAAGACAAGTTCTACTTCCAATAAATCTTGAACTATGTACATTTTCCTTAGAAAGGAATTTCAATCACCATTCTACTACATCTTGGCAACAAAAGGATTTTTTTAACACACACTCTCTCTCTCTCTCTCTCTCTCTCTCTCTCTCTCTCTCTCAGGTCATTTTCAACAAAGTTGAGGATCGCGTGGCATCCACGCTACGCGAACAACAATGGCAAGAGAACCTTGCCCTTAATGTTCGCATTGGCGGGCTTCCAAGCGATTGGAAAAGAGAGGGAGACCTCAAGTTCCATGAGTGCTTTACTCGCATCCAAGCAACAACCCCCATGATAGAGTGGGACCCAGCCACAATCACCTTCCTTACACATGAGCAACGCACCAACCATGCGATCTTCACTTTCAAGACCAAGGCGGACCGAATAAAAATCCTTGAGCAATCAAGGCTCCTCAAGGACACTAAAATCTGGTTTGCAGAAGACCTCACACCCACCCAACTCAAACACAAGAAGGTAGAACTACAAAAGGTACGAGAAGCGCGCTCGGCAGGAAAATGGGCAGTCTATCGAGGAGGTAAAGCCATTATCGAGGAGTTTCGAACTCCCAAAATGGCTCCCCCCTCTTTCTCTCCCCCTTAGCTAAGTTTTTGATTCTATTTATCATATCTTCCCTTTTGTTCACCCCTCGTTGGACCCTCAGTCCTTAACTGAGATGTAACGTTTTGCTTTTCGGTCCCATAGGTCATATTTGACCTCCGTGGACGATAATTCTATCTATCTATCTATCTATCTATCTCTCTCTCTATCAACAAAGAGAGATTGATTTATATCACTTGAAAACAGCTTTAAGAATGCCCAAATGGTGATGATTTTGATAGCGTTGAAGCAATAAACTGGAACTGTGAGAACTGAGAACAATAAGCCACATGAAAATTTGGAAAAACCAAAAACCAAATGAAAAAGCTCTCTTAAAGAAATCAAAATTTGCCCATGGTAAGCTAAACAAAGAGAGAATGACATCAACCTCAAAAAGATAGGCACTTCTATCAAAAGCACACTTTGCAAGCTCTCTCTCTCTCTCTCTCTCTCTCTCTCTCTCTCTCTCTCTCTCTCTCTCTCTCTATTATAGTTCCTTCTTGGATGTCACTATTGATGGTTAGCTAGAGTTGCATTATCAAAGCTTTGGAGGATGATTTTGTTTAATAATGAAGCATCCAAGGACATATGTGGCACTACCTTATCAGTGCATAGAGAATGTTTGCACATGTTTCCACCTTGAGGGGAAGGTGAGGGAGGAGAGTAGCAGTAAAGAAAAAAAAACCAAAAACTTGGCAAACCTATATATGAGAAATCTTAGAAATAAATTGACTAAATTTGAAGGCTTTTACACTTCAATTTTGTAGTTGTTCTCACCTTTAAGCTTTCAAAATTAAAGGTAAATCTCAAAATTTGTAGGTGGGATTACACTAAACCTAGTGTTTTTTTAAGCACTGGAGGAGAGTGTCACAAAGTTTAGCCTTGCTTCTAATTAGCACCCAACAAAGTGCAGGTCACTATATAGAATGGAGCTTTAAATTTTCAAGGAAGGAGAGGGACTCCACTTGTCATTTGAAGGGTAACTATACTTTTCCTTTTGAATATTGACTCTATTTTTCCTTTGAAATTTATTTGAAAAGTGACTCTACTTTGCCTTTTGAAGGCCATAACAAAACTTCCCTCATTTTAGGCTTGCTAAAGGCCTTAGTACCCGTAGGGTGAATGTAGTTTGATTTTAATTGTTTGATAGACATGTGTCCATTACAAAAACCTTAAAAGTCTAATGTTATTTTCCAATGCTGCATTCATTAGAAACCTTAAAAGTCTAATGTTATTTTCCAATGCTGCATTCATTTTTATGGCATGAAGAAAAAGGCTTTAGAAAACAAGGAATTAAATTAGTGCATTCATAAGATTTTGATCCCATGATGTGAAATTGAATGAGTGATTTTTGGACTGAGTAAGTAGTTCTTAGTAAAGGGTTGGATTTTGGGTGCAACTTTGGACCATTGAATAAAAGCTTGCGGTAGATTAATGCCACATGGCAAGCTAATGAAAATAGTTTTTGGCCTACGAAAGGCCACAAGGGAAGGTTGAGAAAATGGGTACCTTTTGAGCCATTGATACAAAGGTTGTCAATGGTTGAAAAGTATCCTCTTTGATTATCAAGGTGATAAGGCACGAAGGCCTGCTAAGTAAAGGGAATAAGTTTAAGTAAGTGCATACAATCATATGAAATTTTTGTTGTGTTTTGATATAAAATTGTATCGTCTATTTTTAAAAAGTGGCTCTTGCTAGCTCGTTTAAAATTAATTACACTGATTGAAAGATGCCTTCAAGATTCCCTCTACCTTCCTGCTCATGTCACCAAAACCTTTTTTTGTCTATGTGTTGTCCTTCCCTACCTTTGGACTTGTCCTACGAGCCTGTAAATTCGCCTGTTCTACGATCTTGCATCTAAGCTTCCCCCACCATTCATGGACTTGCACCTACAAAGCAGTCCCCCCACGTCATCTCCATTATGCCTATATCGAGAGAGAGAGAGAGAGAGAGAGAGAGAGAGAGAGAGAGAGAGAGAGAAGAAGAAGAAGAAGAAGAAGAAGAGATTCTATTCACCTATGCTTTATTAAGAGTCCCTACCTCTGCTCTACGATGAGAGAGAGAGAGAGAGAGAGAGAGAGAGATCCCTAATTGGGAGGCATGGCCTCCAGGTGGTCTGTATCCCCCTTCTCAATCTTCTACCTCTAAATCTCCTCAAGCATCTTCTTGTCATCTCCACTAATGGGCCATTTTTTAATTTTCTTCTAGTCAGTATCCGCTACTCGCAAATGGCTTATATATTATGAAAGGTTCCCAATAATAAGGTAAATGTTGTACATTGCACATCAATATTTTGAAAGAAAATAAAGATTATATCTTCCTTTTATAATGTATATGGGTCTTTCCGTCATTATAACTTGGCCCTTCCATTTAATACTCACTTGACTTTTTTTTTTGGATTTTTAAAAGAAGCCTTAGAGATGTGTTGGGTTAGGCATACTTTCAATGTTCTTCGTGATGATTGTGAGTGATGATTGAAACTTACCTTAAATGTTATTTTGGTTTTAAAGTATGAAATAGATATTTTTATTTTACCTTTCATTTCACTTCCTCACATGGCTTGACCTTAGCGATGATTGTGAGTGATGATTGAGACTTACCTTAAATGTTATTTTGGTTTTAAAGTATTAAATGGATATTTTTATTTCACCTTTCATTTCACTTCCTCACATGGCTTGACTTAGTGATGATTGAGACTTACCTTAACTGTTATTTTGGTTTTAAAGTATTAAATGGATAAATTATTTCACCTTTCATTTCATTTCCTCGCATGGCTTGACTTCTCTTGCATTTTATTCTTTTAAAATGATAAAGTGAAACTTCATCTTGCGTAATTCTAGTAAGTTCTATACATACATACACACACACGCACACACACACACAATATAAATAAGTAAATATATAATATATGTTAATGAGTTCTTTTTATTATATATGTGAATTTATTTATTTATTTTTCTATTTTACGCATACACACACACGTGCACACACACACACACATATATATATATACATATATATATTAATGAGAAAACCATGGTAAAGAGAAGAAAAATAGGTGCAATGATGTCAAAACTTAGTTCAAAAATCCTACAAATTTCAAAAACTTTGCTAGTATTTTTTGTTTGCTTCTATGTGAGGACTCTTGATCGCTTAATAAAAGAGACATTCCCAAACACTACTTCACCTTATGTAATTCTAGTTAAACTCAACCTAATGATTTTATCACTTCCTTATGCCTTTAGAAAGCCATCGTGACCCTTTCACTTTTTTGTCTTTATTTAGTTTGTAAATGGGTCCTTTCATTTAAGGACCTAATGACTTTCTTTTTAACTTTTTTATTTAAAACATAATTTTTAAGTTGTAATTTTTTTTTATTTAAAGACAATTTACAACTAAAAAATTATAAATTGTCCTTAAATAAAAGAATTCTTCACAACCAAGAATGAAAGAATTGTAAATTGTCTTTAAATGAAAGAATTTCTTCACAACTAAGATTTATTTTTCCAACTTTTAGTTTTAATATGCAAATGTCACCTTGTTACTTTAGTGTAACATGTATCGTTATTGACATTCCCAATGTTGATGAAAGACATTCCCAATGTTGATGGAATACATTTCAAAGAAAAAACTCATGTATACTTGTCACATGTAACACTTGAACAAGAGAGTGTTGCAAGAAGAAAAATGCCATTAACTAGTGGAATCTTCATAAAATAGTATTATTATTAGCTAAAATTTTTACACATAATTACTTAGACCAATGATTCCTTTAGAAATGTTTGTATAATCAAATTATCAATGTCATTTGACATACTTTGATGTAATTTTTATGTCAATACTAAATCTAAAATTCCTGCCTATATTGAAATAATTACATTGGTTGCTTTATATAGTTCACTACAACTTTTATCTCAAAAAGCAACAAACTAAACTTTCAAGTTTGGCCAAATTTGAGCAATAAGCAACTTCTCCATGTTTACTACTGAAACAACTTAAGCTATTAGTCACCTTTTTCCATATATCTATTGCTCCCTTTTTGGACTACATAAGGAGTCCTTAGTAAAGCGTTGGATTTTTGGTGCAATTGTGGGCCATTGGATAAAGCTTGAGGATTAGTGCCACATGGCAAAAATCTTTGTTTTTTTAAATTTCTTCTAGGTCCTTGTGAGAGGTGTTAACATTTGTGTACACCTCTTTTAAAGAGGGCTATTGAATATTGGGTCACACACAATCTTTTTCGTCCTCTTTCACCTTTTTTTTCTCAATTCGCTACAATGCGTCCAAGTGGTTTTTCAAACATTGTCTTTTATATTTTCGGAATATATTATAATCTAAATAGTTTATTGCGCTACATTTTTTTCAAGAAACATAATATTTTATTGTAATAAAAAAATGTTTTAAACAAGGTGAAGAATCACAGTGGCACTAAGGAAATGTAATGTAAAAGTGGATGAGTGCTGTGTTTGTAAAATCTATTTTTACGTGGTAGGAAGAATCCCAAGATCTATCCAATGAGTCTTGAATTCAAGACCTGATAGTGCAAAGGGAACTATGATAACCAATCTACCATACTTAGGTGATACAAAGGTTATTCTAGAGACCTTAATGATCTCTGGTCCTTAACGATCTTCGGTGAGGCATGAACTCGAGGCTTGATTACACACACACACACACACACACACACACACACACACACACACACACACACACACACACACACACACACACACACACACACACACACACACACAGAGGAGAAGGAGGAGGAGGAGAAGAAGAAGAGGATTTTAACATTGTAGGGAACTATCCCAAGAGACCTTAAAGATCTATCCGCCGACGAGGAGAGTTGAACGAGAACGAGAACGAGAGAGAGAGAGAGAGAGAGAGAGAGAGAGAGAGAGAGAGAGAGAGAGAGAGAGAGAGAGAGAGAGAGAGAGAGAGAACTTATATTCCCTTTACAAATGCAAATTTGGTACTCAAATCCATTTAGTGACTTTCTTCTCCTTTTCTATAAAGTACAAGGTAGTGCTATAACACAATTGAAAGGACAACTCTTGCTTGGTTTGTGTAAAGGTATCACTATGTGAAGCAAGAATGGAGTGGTGGTGAGCCCTAGCACCTTTACTTTGATAACAGGTGCTCAACAAAGTCATCAATGTGGTGAGGATGATGGAGAGGATGCATGCATATATAATTATATGGAGGAGAGCTTGTATATGAGTGGAGAAGCTGTGGAGCCTTTCTCTTGGGAGGAGAAGCTAGGGGTGCCCTTGATAGTAGACTCCAAGCACAATTATAATAGTACTAATATGGAGGCCATAAGGGGAAGAAGACTAGAGAGGCCAAGTTAGAGCCACAATGCATAGAAGAAGGCCTTCACATACCAATACAAAGAGATCATCGGCTTGTGAGAGTAAGGAGGTGGCAAAAGCACTTGCACTTACACCATTCAACCATGATACTAATGTGCTTTTTAGGAGGATGAGGACAAATTTCTTGCTCTTACTACACCATTCAAGCATGTATGGTCAACACAGTATGCTTTCTAGGAGTGATGAGGATAAATCCCTAGTAGCACTTCCACCAACAATGAAGCAATATGGTAGTGATATGCTTCTTAGGAGTGATGAGGAAAAAGCACTTGCACTTACACCATCAAAGTATGGTAGTAATAAGCTATGGTAAAGGATTTCCAGTAGGCTGGATAGTAAACCATCATACAAGCAACCTACAAACTCCAATCGAGGTATTGCAATCCGCTTTCAACCAGAGCTTGTCACTTCATTTGGTAGCACTCTGTACATGGCCTTTGCTGCTCATTAAGAATCAACTTTACAGATGCACATGTAAATAACATGGTCAAAGAAACATTCAACATACGGATGGAAATAAAAATTTGGAGAAAAGAACAGATGTAATAGAATTGTGTTTGATGACTCAGATAGAGTATCAACACAATGTCAATTCGTGCAATTTCTCTACCTGGTAGTTACACCTAGCACATACATTTCAAGAATAAAGACCATTATCCATGCAATACATTACAAAGGTGCTCAATGTGAAGATATAACCATACAACAAGTGTAACCAGAGGCTTTTTCCTAGGAGGCAACTTGTGCTATCCGTGTTTATTGCAGCAAAGCCATCTGTTTGCTTCAAAATTTTACTTGAACATATTGAAAACACCTATTGAGCTACACCAAAGCTTGAACCCCTTTATACAAAGTGCACAAAAGAAGGCCCACCATTGGCACATTGAAAAAAACACTCGTAACAGACGACTTGCTTTCAACCCCATACTTCATGGAACTTTTAGTCCGCATGAAGAAGACAGTCAAGATCCCGCATGAACTTTAAGTTACTCCGCATCAAGAAGACAACTAAACAATCATAACCTTTCTCTACCCTTGAGCTATGTAAACATACATACAAGGCAGTCAAACCACCTCATCATCGCCAATATCGAAGTCACAGTCATCATCAAATTATTCTTCATCATCCTCACCAAAAGACCACTCCATGTTATCATCTATTGCAAACCCATGTGCATCATGTTGCTCCTCCTTTGAGAAAGCTGAAAAGCTAGCATTTTGCACGAGCAAATCACGACCAAGACCTTGCGTTCCACGTCCAAATCATTATTGTGGACACCTGCCAATACTTCAACTTCTCTTTTCCAAGAAGAATCATGATAAACATCCCGTGCCTGAGTCCTACCGTGTGGTGAGTGAGATTTTTTGAGCGAGAAAAAATCCAAGCAAATGAATAAAGAAGTGGTTGTAATATTTGAAGTTTTTCTTGTGCCAAAAAATTATAGGTAGCATGCATCAAGCATGCATCTCTAGCCAATGGTATTGATTACATATATGGTCAAGCCCATGGATCATTACTCTCTCAACTCATAACAAGACCTAATCATTACTTTTCACTTATTTAAAAACAATAATCACTTCACACACTCTTTCCTTTGGAAGGCCA
Source organism: Adiantum capillus-veneris (assembly GCF_014529385.1). NCBI lineage: Eukaryota > Viridiplantae > Streptophyta > Polypodiopsida > Polypodiales > Pteridaceae > Adiantum > Adiantum capillus-veneris. The sequence goes on along the minus strand of NC_140937.1, from coordinate 94,515,815 downwards.
AAAACTATATACCAAAAAGCAACATCTCATTTAATTTGTGGCCAAAGACAAACCGTATTAAAGTAATTCCCACAAAACCACAGCTCAAAGGCACATGATCCCTAGGGAAATTACAAGCACACATCCACCCATGGAAACTAGAAATATTGCACTGTGCTCTCCAATACTCTTAAGCAAGCATGTGCAGAGATTGGAGGATACACTCAGGTATTTATTTACTTTAAGTTGTTCAAACTCGTTAAGAAATTTAGGATCCTAAAGAAACCAATGAAGAAATCACACAATGACCTTGACATAAAGATCTTTTTGATACACTCAAACCATTGAGATGAACTTTTTTTATGAAGACCAAAATTCATTTCAAATTATCCTTGCCAACAGGGGAAGTTGGATAGGAGTGCAAAGAAACATTGATCCTTTTTTCCCATCTCTTAGCCTTGTACCCTCTATAGAACCTCTATTAACTCTATTTCTAAAAAATAAGGAAAAAAAATTTAAAGAAAGAACTCCTGCTCCTAAACTCTAATTCTAAAAAAAGACTAAGGACACAACCAATATACATAAAATCCTATCGCAATGGCTCCATAGAGTGCACTATCGAAATGCATGCCATTTCAAAAAAAGAAACACAATTTCCAACAGATTTTTGGAGCTTTGTGGGTAGAAGCATGGATGTGTGTAGAAGCTGGACACCCCCCACGGCAGTAACTACTCGGAGGATTATCATTTTTTGTAATTATTCATTCATTGAGAAAAACCTGATTTTTCACCGTGTAAATATTGGGACTTACAGAAGTTTCCAGATTATATCCCAGTTTTGATAGTTAGATCGAGTAGATGGTTGATTTTGGAACTTTAGGGTTTGAGAAATTATAAGGTATACATATCACTTTTTGACCTTAATGAAAAAAACTTTTGTCATTTTAAAAGAAGTTTTGAAGTCTGTGAGTGAGCGTATTGTGTACGAGAGAGAGAGAGAGAGAGAGAGAGAGAGAGAGAGAGAGAGAGAGAGAGCTTCATCTTGACGCTACGTGTGCTCCTGTGATCGGAATCGAGTGCGAAGAAGTGCAACGTGTTGCCCCCGGCGAGAGCTACGCGCCGATACCTACATTGCGTGCATACGGTCCGGTTTTGCGAGCTCCTTCTACTAGCTTCATCGGGTGTTTGGGTGAGTATACGTTGTCTGATTTTGCATTATATCATATCCACGCGTTCACATTGAGTAGAACTACACATTAGGCACTTTAGATTTCGGAAACGAAGACCTGCAGATTTCAGCCAGACATCCTACATGTTTCTGCACCAGGTGTTTTGGGTGAGGATTTTGGTTCATAGACCTTAGGGAGAGCGACCTATTGGTATTAGTAGGGTCTCCTTCAAGTTCTATGGTGTTTCGAGATTGTTTGATGGGTGTTCGGCTCTAGAAAGTGTTGTAGGAAGTTTCCTCTTATGCACTCTTGAAGGCTGTGACTTAGACAATTGGTAGAGACCTCTGTAGGAATTAGTTAGGAGTCGGTCGAGTGTAGATTGACACCTTATGCTTGCTTCCACGCGCCTGCGGGTCGAGCTTCGTCCTTAGCTGACATTACATCTTAGGTGAGTTCTCGCTGTGCTGACGTTCGTCGCGGCGTATCCGTCCAACATTGGCGTCGTTTGCTGGGGACGAAAACCTTAGATAGGTGACCGAGACTAATCCTTGAGGATTGGGATTGTTGGCTTGCCAAGAGTCTCGCTTTACATTTAGATAGGATCAGAGGGTGGAGGACTCTCTAGGTCTTAGAGGGAGTCTAGGAAGCGTGTGTCTGGTCTAGATCCTTCAACAACATCTGAGGGTAGTACTGTTTCAGATTAGTAGACCTAATCCAGAACATCAGCAGTGTATAAAATACAGTAGTGGTTGAGATTAACTCTCCAGTTATACCAATCAGTACTAAGATAACCTCTAGCATATAAATGCTTTGATTCGATTCCCGAAATTAAAACAAAGCAAGAAGTTGTGCAGAAACTGACCCTTTGCCAGGTGAGTGGTTGGATTTGTGATAAATTGCATTGATAAGTTTGATGAATTTAAGATCAGGAAGATACATTGTTAGAGACCAGAAGGTGGCAGGTGACCAAGGTAGTTCAGTGTCCACCGAAGAGAGTGTAACTCAGGCAAGGCTAGATCCGCTAGCACCGATTATTGAGGAAGGTAGTGATACTGACACTTCGTCAGACAAATATTTTTTCATGATGGGTAGTCAACAGCTAGGAGGTTTCACCTATGATGGACCTATGCGAGGAGGAAGCACCTCCCAAAATCCTTTGAATGATTCCAAGCTCACGGTGATCTTCTTAGAGGGAACAAACTCGAGGGGAGCCCTAGTCTATTCTGACTATCGAGGCCACAAGTGCATTTGTATCGAAGAGAGGCCAGCTCAAAGAATGGAGATAATCCGAGTCTATGATAATGGAGATAGATTCCGAGACGAAAAGGGGAACCACTGTCTGATAGTTAGTAACCTTGAAGATTACAACAGATATGGAGATAACGTGGTGAAAGGGAAAATGGTTTCAGAAGCTCAAGAACAGCCACCAAACATTGATCGACCCGGAGCTATTTTTATGTATGATAAGAAAAAAACCAGGGTTCCAACTTATAACGAGAACGTGGGAATCTACAAACATGAGAGTGAGTTTTAGTCTCTTACTTTCGCAGCAAAGAACCATACATAAACGAATTAAGAAAATACAAGGTTCTTTACTTATTCTCTTATGAAACTGCTACGGGGAAGGGTATAGTTTTTGTTGATAGATACGGGCGAGAATACCAATGTATTCTCCCAGAGGAGATAGAAAGGGCAACAGGTCTAGGAACATCAACATATGCCCCTGAAGAAGTGCCAAGAGCCACCTACACCCCAAGCAAGTCAACGAATCCTTTTTCAGATGAGTATGACGCTACCTCACATTCCACCCGGCCGCAAGCATTCAACAACCAAGACCAACCAGCAAACCAGCCATCATTGCAGACATGGCTTCGGCAGAGTGCAACAATGGAACCATACCAAAACCGAGATGGTTATCAAGCCGCATGAGGGCTCAGGGATTTGCAAGAACCACCACTCTATTCAAGGTATCTGGCAGAGAGTAAGCCAAAGACTCAAGGTTCAACAGAGTCTGGAGGACCACCCATAGAACGAGTTCAAAGGGAAGAACCACCTACAGTGAGAACCGTTAAAAATTATGGCTTAGGAGCACCATTGGGAGAGGAACCAACCTATTACAAAAGGCTTGAGGAGGTATATCGATTAGGACGGGGAGATCCAATGATGAGGTTCAAAGAATTAGACCTTCTCAAGTGCAAAAATGGGTAAACAAGAAATACACAGGAAGCAGAGACCCAAGAGATCATGTAGCAGCCTTTTTGCATGTAATTAGAGCCGAAGAGGTGTTAGATTTTCCTACCCAATTTGCAGGGTTTGGACTAACCCTAGAGGATGATGTTGCCACTTGGTTTGACTCTGTGGAGCGTAGAGACTTTGAGTCGATGGAGGAAGTGTTTGACGAGTTTATCGAGGAATTCTCTCAAAGGGGAATAGCTCATAATACCATCTCACAGATCCATAAATTCAAACAGAAAGATGGAGAATCTGTACGAAAGGCAGCCCTAAGACTAAAAAGATATGTTAAGTTCTATCCTGTTGAAGAACTGCCAACTCAGTCCACAATTATGCTGATATTCATCCAACGACTAAGGAATGCAGATCTCCAGAAAGACTTACATATGAAGAGGAGCATGACGTTGAATGAGTTGACCAAGGAGGCTCTTTACCTTGTGGACAATTTTGCGGTCTACAAAGAAGGGGGGTTCAAGGATATTGATGACGATTCGTCTTCACAGCAAAGTGGAAGCAAGTCTTCTAAGACAGCACCGAAAGGAGAAGTAGATGTAAACCAGGAGCAGCTCGTAGATGAAGTGCTAAAAAAGATCAACTTGTACGCCAAACCCCAGGCTAAACAGCCCAAGTGGTGTGCTATTGAACAAAAATGGACAAACCATGGGACCGAGGAATGTTATTATAACAAGGGATATGTGAGAGAGAGACCTTACGCTCCCCAAGCTCCAGTAGCTTCCCCTCAAGTTCCACCGATGCCTAGATATCAAGCAGGCAACTTACCAGGACCTGTAGGTGTAGAAAGATCACAACCGGTGTTGGGACAACAACCACCCCTACCAGGATTACAACTAGTTGGTATAAGATACACACCAATAGTAACTGAATCAGAGGATAAGGCTTTGGTGCTTATGCATGCATATTATGAAGATCCCAATGGATATGCGGAAAACCCTGTCTATTATCCACCGGAAGAACCCTCGACACCAGAACCATGGAGCATGATAGGAAATACAGGACCACCAACTACTACACAGGCAACAAGAGAAGGAAGATATAGCTTAGATGAACGAACATTGTTGTTCATAGCCAATGGAGGCATGGGCGGACAGAGACATGCTTACCAACAAAGAGGAGCTCAAGGAGCACCTCAACAACCCGAGGGACCCTGCTACAAGTGTGGTGGAGACCATTGGCTGAGAGACTATCCTCATGATGAAATCATTAGAGTCAATGAGTATTGCCCAGAATGTAGAATTACTCATTTGATTCTCGATTGCCATAAAAACCCGAGCAAAGGAGCAAAAACCACCTTGAACATGTTAGAAACAGTACCTTCCAGTGGAGGATCGGAAAATGAAACAATCATACCTATACAGGCGGTAACGCGAGCCCAAGATCAAAGAAGGACGAATGAACCCATAGTTGAAGAACCAAAAACCGATGCCCAAAGTTCAGAAACGAAAAATCAGAGAAGCACTTGGAAAGCTAGAAAGGCGCGTAGGAAAGCCAGGAAGGAACGAGAGCAAACAGCCCTATCCGAGGAGTTGAAACATACAAAGGATAGATTGGAGCGGTTAGAGGATCTAGCTAGCTTAAGCTCACACACCACAGCAACCATAGCACCTAAGGAAATAGCAGAGCCCAAAAGTGAAGGATCAGGAGGATCTGTACTGGCAGACAAGGTAAATGAGCAGTTGGATGCGCTTCTAAAAGCTTATGAAGCTTGACTTAAAAAGAACCAAACCCAGGAGCAAAGGTGGATGACTTATCCATACGCAGAAATAGAAAAACATATGTTGGATATGTGTAAAAAGATGATCGAGATGGCTCAATCATTAATGGAAGACCCGCTGGGTAAACCTGCAAATTGGCATGAGGCACCAGCTCCAACCAACTTTAGAGAAACATGTGGAAACAAAGGAAAGACTCACTAATGCCTATGAGTCCAAAGGAGAGCCTATCATAGTGCCAAATACCACCGATGGCACAAGTGACGGGTTCTAGCCTAAAAAATTGGCAGAAATGGGTAAGGATTGTAACGGTCTAGACGATCTGTGGAAGCAAATCCGTGAGGCCAACGAGGTTAATAAGATGAGTAACCATATGAATAGCACGAGAAAAGAAAAGAATGTAACCTTACCTCCTATTGAAGAATTTGAGGCAAGGTCGCAAATGAACTTTGAGATACATTCACAAGGGGGAGACCAAGGATCAAATAGGTCGGGGCACAGCCAACCAGACTCGCTAAGAACTTTACCCTCTTACTTGGGAGAGTACGAAGCCAAGTCGGAAGTGAGAGCAATCCCATCTCAAAGACTTTCTTCTAACAAGGTGATAGATTCGCAAGGATTGATTGAGTTGTTGTCCACTCTTGTGGCATGCACAATCACGTTAGCAGAACTCCTAAGGTTAAGGCCAAACATGTGGACCACAGTAGGTAAATCCCTAGAAAAATTTGGAGTGAAAGACCCCACCTTGAAGCTACAAGAAGGGATCAGAGAATTGGACAGGCCTCAACTAAACACTAAGCCAGTACCATTGAACAAGGTTGAAGAGTACTGCGAGGGAGAAGATGGAAACACCACGCTACCATTAGAATTCCAAGGAGTAGTTTCCAAAGCTATTCTTGATAGTGGAGCGGGAGTTGCTATCGCCACCAAAAAAATCTGGAAAAAATGGGGAAAACCAGCTTTGAGGGCTACCAGAATGAAACTGCAATTGGCAGATGGGTTCATGGAGAAGCCACTAGGACTCTCAAAAAAAGTGATTGTCACTTCGGGCGGAATCGAGTATGAGTATACATTTGCAATAATCGATTTCGACAAAAAGAACAATTATGAGATCATCTTGGGACGACCATTCATGCGACAATTGAAGATGGTCCAAGATTGGGGTTATGACCACATATACCTCAGACATGGCGAGACAACAACTAAAATACACCTGAAAGACCATAGTTACAAAGATGTAAACCAAACACCTGTGGAAGAGTTTGATTCGGCTATAATAGCAGGATCAGAACTATCAGGAAGATTCTCAAAAATTCGAAAAGAAAGAACACGAGAGGAAATAAAACAGTTACGAAAAGCTAAAACCGAAACAAAATCACAAAAATCTCAAAATTAAAAATAAGACACAACAAAAGACAAAGAGTGGACCAAAATGGAAGGTAAACAGAAATACCAAGAACTGAAACGGTCTTTGAGAGAGATATGGACTACTAAAGAAGATAGTGATGGTAAAGGGGAGTCAGAAAAGGAGCACATGAACGTACCATCACACTATCGGAAATTTACTATCTAGGACAAGAAAATCATCATGACACCACCAATCAGGGAAAGAACCAACCCAGAATCTTACGATGGGCCTGAAAATGCAAAAAAGATAGACCTCGCAGAACCAGGTGAAAAGCCTCAGCCGGTCTATATAGCTAACGATTTAGAGCCTGAGGAGGAAGAACAACTAACACAACTTCTCAAGAAGTATAAAGATGTATTTGTGTGGTCCTGTAAAGACCTCAAAGGAGTTGATCCATTGATATGCCAACATACAATTCCTTTGAAATTGGATGCAAAACCTAGCAAACAACGTCCTTATACATATAATGACACATTTGCTAAACGAATCAAAGAAGAGATTGATAAACTGATGGAAGCTGAATTCATCTATGAAATCGAACATACAAATTGGGTGTCACCCATTGTGGTAGTTCCCAAAAAGAATGAAAAATTGCGAGTGTGTGTAAACCTCAAGAAGGTGAATGCAGCAACCATAAGGGATAATTATCCCTTGCCAATCACTGAACATGTACTTGAGCGAGTGGCCGGGAAACGGGCTTATTCCTTTCTGGATAGGTTTTCAGGATACAACCAACTGGCAATAGCAAGGGAGGATCAACACAAAACAGCGTTTGCCACAGAATGGGGGATTTATGCGTATCGAGTTATGCCATTTGGCTTAACTAATGCACCAGCCACTTTCCAAAGGTTAATGACTCACGCATTCAAGGAATACCTAAGAATATTCATAGAAATTTACATGGATGACCTGTGTGAACACTCTCTTCTATGAGAGGAACATATTGACCATCTGCAAAAGGTCTTTGAAAAGTGTAGGACATATCGAATCTGTCTTAACCCGAAAAAGTATGTATTCATGGTTAAGCAAGGACGAATCTTAGGACACATTGTCTCAAGAAATGGCATAACCACAGATCTAGACAAAGTCAAAGTCATTGTAGACCTACCCATGCCTACTAATGCGAAACAAGTGCAATCCTTCATAGGACACTGTGGATATTATCGAAGATTCATATACATGTATGCGGTTATCACACAACCTCTATATTGTTTGCTAGTCAATTTTGAGTGGATCGAGGAGTGTGAAACTTCATTTCAAAAGCTGAAGGAAAACCTTATATCATCACCTGTACTAAAGCCACCAAATTGGGAAAAGATATTCCATGTGCACATTGATGCTTCAGCATATGCCATTGGCAATATTCTAGCTCAACCTGGAGACGGAACAATGGATTTTCCGGTTTGCTATGCGAGCCGACAGTTAAACCGTGCGGAAAAGAACTACACAACCACCGAGCGGGAAGGGTTAGGAATGATTTATGCTGTAAAGAAATTTCGGCATTATTTGCTCGCAAATAAATTTGTGTTCTTCACAGATCATCAAGCTCTTTTGTATCTGGTAAATAAACCTTGCAACACAGGGAGAATCGTACATTGGTTTATTATATTGCTAGAATTTGACTTCACAGTGGTGGTCAAAAAGGGAAAAATCCATCTACGAGCGGATCATCTTTCAAGGATACACAACGGGGAAGCTCTTGAAGGAGTAGATGATGACATACCAGATGCTTATCTTTTCAACATTGAAATGGTACCCAAATGGTCTCAGGAAATTGTTAGCATTCTTTCCTTTGGAAGTGGGTTTGATAATACAGAATGCAGATCCAAACATCAAACAACTCAACAAACAAAAAACTTTCAGTTGATAGCAGCACGGCTATATCATCTTGGATCGGACCTAATCCTACGATTATGTATAAATCCAGAAGAATTTGAGTGCTACCTTGAAGAGGCACATGTCCAGGGTTGTGCATTTCATTTTTCAACAGTGAAGACACACTAGAGACTGAGACAGTTAGGGGTTTATTGGCCAACTATGTATGCGGACACACATTCTTATGTTGCCAATTCTACTATATATAGTGTCAAACGACCAGTGGATCACGCAACTTTGTTTCAGGTAAACATAGCACCTGCATGGAGTCAATATATCGTTGACTTCTTAACCACCAGGACGTTCCCTGAGAACATCACAAGAGCACGGAAAAAAGCTATAGAGCTGGAAGCTCGTGACTTTCAGTTAATTGGGAACCAACTCTATAAGCGAGGTAAGGACAATCAACTTAGAATCGGTGCAAGTGAAAGCGAATAATTGCTGATTCTAAAACATACACATAGCGGAATAAGTGGAGGCCATTTTTCGGGCGATAAGACGGCAAAAATTGTCTTAACCGCAGGAATTTGGTGGCCTACATTGCACATGAATGCTGAAGAGTTTGTAAACCGTTGTGACGCATGTCAACGCACCAAGCTGCCAATAAAAAGAGATGAGATGCCATTACGGCCAATGATGGGAGCAAGAGCATTTGCGAAATGGGACATTGATTTTGTGGGACCTATAACACCCCCTGCATATCGCACCCACACCCAATATATCATTGTGGCTACAGACTATCTCACAAAATGGGTCGAAGCCAAAGCAACACAAAAAGCTGATGTACGCACCACTGCACAATTTTTGTATGAGAATGTTTTTGTACAATACGGGTTACCAATAGAAATTGTCAGTGACCGTGGAACACATTTTCTCAATGAAGTCATTGAAAATCTGCTAGAGGAGTTCATGGTCATACATAGGAAATCTGCACCATACCATCCACAGGCCAATGGGCAAGTTGAGGCCACAAATAAAACACTAATCACGGTTCTCACTAAAATAGTGTCAGAATCAAGAACAGATTGGGATCAGCAGCTACACTCAACACTATGGGCATACAGGGTAGCTTACAAAACATCAATAGGAACAACACCATACAACATGGTGTTTGGCCTAAATGCTATACTACCCATAGAGTTTTTAATTCCAACCCTACGAGTAGCAAATAGCTTAGAATGGATAGGGCATGAGCTCTCTTCAAGAATTGATGATCTTGAAAAGCTAGATGAACTCCGCTTACAAGCTGTTGCTTCAATCTATGCTAAGAAGAGAAGACAAAAAGAATTTTTTGACAAACATGTGCGTACTAAAGAGTTCAAAACAGGTGATTACGTACTTGTTTATACCTTGAAGCAACATGCCAAGAAACTTAAAAAGCGAGGGATGGGACCATTTGTGATTAGTGATCTATCACAAAGTGGAGCTGTCAAGCTGGCTACATTAGCAGGTGAAGAAATGCCAAACTGGATTAGTGGATGTCGACTGAGGAGGTATCATCTACCACTCACACCGGAGATGCTCCAACAAATTCATCAAGGAAAACAAAGAATGAAGGAAAAACAGAGAGTACGAGAAGAAGCTCAAGCTAAAGCTCAAGAACGCATCGCAAAAAGACGGCTTCTGCGACAACAACAACAAAGTGGACCACCATTGCGAATCAATGCCATTCGACTGACAAAGTTGGAGGAAGGAACAGTGGAGCCAATAATTGAGGTCAACGTGGGCAGCAATCAAGTTGAATCAACAGCCTTGCTTGATTCGGGAGCTCAAGCAAATTTGATGTCTTACGGATTATACCAACAGCTCAAAGTCACAGGTCAACTTCATCCTACTCCTCAAGTGCTGGAAAGTAGCACATCACACCTGTTGAAAACATTGGGATGGACTATATTGCATGTACAGATACATCAATATCTTTACCCACACAAATTCTATGTGGTGACAGATGAAAGCACACAACACCCAATGATGTTGGGGCAACCTTGGCAAAAAGAGTACAATGTGCAGATAGATTGGAAAGCAAAGGCAGTCAAAATTCAGCATGCACATGAACAACAGCTGATAGACTTTGCTCAGCAATACCAGCATGATCAACTGCAAGCCATGCAATCACTGGAAACAAAGCCAAAAGCACAAATGCCATTAAAGAACAACATGATACCCAAGACCAACAATCAGGTAAAAGCCAACCATGCTAATTACAGACATATGAAGTCATCGGCCGCAATGCAAAGATCTCGGTTACCAACACAAGGAAAACAAGTATGGAAGCGGAAGGATAGAAATGCCATGGCGGACAAACAACAATGCAAAAACAAAATTCCAACAAAGCAGATGGTTCAACCACAAACCAAGGGCATAAAACAGATATGGATCCCAAAGAAAATGCTTCGCGATAACCCAAATGTCACTCACATTTGGATACCAAAGCAAGAGCAAAAGGAACTCCCTTCAGTACAAGCAACAACGGAAGGCAGAAAGCTGCATTTCAAAAAGGTGCACCGACATATGTGGATGCTAATAAAAAACAAACCACTGGCAAACAAGAAAGTGCCAAACCATCTACAAAAACCGACAGCAACAAAATACCAATGGAAAGCAATGGCAATACGGCCCATAACCATTACGGCCCAGCCAATTCTATCCTTAGAAACAGCTACGACTCCATCAACAGTGTCAGCAAAGCAATTGCCGTTTTCAAAAAAGATAACTAAACAGAGAGCAGTAGAGTTACAGTTGTTACTTGCAAAGAAAGCAGGAAACCTCGACGGCGAATGCCAATAAGCATCTTGCTTATTCCCTTCTCTTGCACAGCATTAATTTTTCCATGCATTGACCGAATATGCATAAAGTAGGGCCACATTAATCGGCCAGGCATTAGCATAACTTTTTCAACCTATGCACGGCATATACTCTGAGGCGATACCTTGTCGTCCGGGAGGACTCCGGCTAGGAGGGGGGGGAGGCATTCTAGAGGCACTCTCAAATACGGAACAAATAACAGAAACAGCAAATAAGGGCATGATTTCCGACTATTTTAAGGGTTGTTGTTTGATTGCAAAATTTTCTGGAGTAACCCAAGTACATATGCCCTTGTACAGCATGAATCTACATGTATATGGGGCCAAACGCCAAATCAAGCCCCTAGAAAAATATTGATAAAACGAAGAAATCCGGCCATAAAAATTGCATGCAAGTGTATATAATGATTGGCGGTGATGTTTGTGATTTATGATGATTTTTGGGGATTTTCTGGGTTTGATTTGCTATTTTCTTTTTAATTTTGCTAATTTTCGGCAGAAAAACTTCAAAAATACAAAAAGCATGTGAAAAACAGTCGTAATGAAAGACAAAAAATATGGGGATGATCAGTGACTATAGGAAAACCTATGGTACAGTGGGGGTGCAATTATGAGACTGGAGCGGAAAGTGTGTTTTGGCCAGATTTTGGCCGAAATGCCAAATTTCTGGTAAACAGAGCAAATGGAGTCCAAATCAAGAAATTTTTGAGCCTAAACCGCATCTCGCAAGAAGATAGGAGCACATGTCAAATTTCATGAAAAGTGGTTCGGGGACCTCCATTATAAGAAATTTTCACCCCATTTTTAGCTCATTCTCACTATCGACTTTGTGGAGAGAGCTTCTGTCACCTAGAGCGGATCGACCTTTCAACAGCTTCTACGACGTGCACGACTACTCGACGAGATCAAGACATGAGAGGTAGGCTCACCACCTTGAGCTTTTCGCGCATGTTTGTCATTATGTCGCGAAAACTAGGGTAGGGGTCACACACAAAGCGGGCAGTAGAGACCCACAAGTAGAGATGACGGCCTAACGGCTAACCCCAAAGCAACAACACTTCATCGGCAGCTTACCTTAATATAGGAGACCACCAGTCCTGGATGTCCAAAGGCAATAGGAAACCATCGGGAAAAACCCTAATTCCCAGAAACCCGCAAGAGGCCACCAAATGGGAAATCGGCCAAACGGTGACCAAATGCTACCAAAATTCATGGGTAGGAGCATCTCGACATGCTCGACAAGTCTATATGACCCGCATGCCCTAAAAGTAACCCGAAGCGACACTAAACTTCAGAAACGGCATCAGACACACAAAGCGTCAAATTGCTCTTGCGGCCAAACCGCAAGCCCGTTTGCCACCAAACTTCACGAGCGGCTTTCCTAGACCATCAACAACCAAGTCCTATGGTGGTAGACCATCACAAATCATCAAAGGTATGTAAACGTAACCACGAGTGCTTCTAGAGCAACAAATTGCCAAATGGAGCTCCGATGAAGCCAAAGTCGACAAAAACCATACGGCAAGGATCCCCAAGGGATCGGGAAGCTATGGAGACTAACATCAAGAAATTTCATCGCCAAAAAGCACTCCAAAAGTCAGAAAACGGCTCGGAGGCTCTGAAGTCCACAAAGGGAGTTATTCTCTATCCATTTGACTTTTTTGTTGAAATTAGGCTCAAAATGTTCTGAATGACATTTACAAGCTATCCACCAAGTTTCATCACATTTGGACCAAATTTGACCTCATATGCATGAAAAAAACGCAAAGTTAGGGCATAGAGGCAATAATGGGCCATAGACCTACCAAATCTTGTCCAAATCCAATGAAACTTGCACAACACATTCACCAACACATCAACAAACAATCTGTGTGGTCAGATGCAAAAAATGATGAAATAGACATCCTACGCGTAGGATGTCTATTTGACCTTTTTTGACATGCAAGGGATGATTTATCATTCCAGATCCAATCACCTCATCATCAGGAGCCCATATATCAAGTTTAAAGCCATTCTAATCACTTTTGACCTCCAACACCTTCAGGATACAATTTTGAGCCCAAAAACACCACACAGAGCCTTACAAGCATCAAATCTTGTCCAAATTCAAATCCAAGAACATGGCCATGTTCCATAGGCCAAGGACAACCCATAGAACAAGTTTCATGTCATTTTGATGAAAAAGACATCCTACGTGACGTAGGATGTCTCCTGCATAATTTAACCTTCTATGCAAAGAATGACATCATGGGAGCCAATACCATGGTGCAATGAGCCCATATACCAATTTTCAACCCATTTGAACATCAATTGCTACCTATGATGGACATTCTACCCAAATTGTGACCTAAAGCTTGAATCAGCCCAAAAATCCACTTTTTGATATCCAAATTCAAATCCAAGCATATAGCCATGTTCCATGAGCCTGACACTACCTACATGTCAAGTATGAACCAATTCTGATGAAAAAGACATCCTACGCGTAGGATGTCTAGATGATAATTTTTGGCCAGATTTGCACTATGAGCACATGCACAGCTTCACAAGTTCCTTTTAAGCTTTATTTTCAATTTTCAAGTCATTTGGATAAGTAAAACTCAGTTTCGCAACTAATATAGAAAAAACGCTAACTTCGGACTACTGAGTGCAACAGGATCTATGGCAGCCTCGAAGTCACCGAAAAAGAGGAAAAGAATGACCATCAAGGATTATCTGGAAGAAGTGGAACCCTTTGTCATTCCAGAAGGAACACTAAAGCCCACAAGCACCTAGATACAAGAGGATCTGTTAGAGTCCAATGACCTAAAGATCTACCAGGGAGTGTTCAAAGAAACTGAAGGCAATGTTAAAGAGCTACCAATGCTGCCAAGAGAACTCAATGAGTTCGTACGAAGCAAGATGGCCGGCTACTTGGAGAAGATTGATCTCCACAACTACTTCGAAGCAATACCGGCAGGGATGGACATCAAAAGAGTCTGGGAGTTTGTAACAAGCATCAAAGAGGATGGAGTGGCCAAGGTAACAGATTTAAAAGGCAAACCAAAAACAGAGATAATAATCACTGAGCGGGTTGTAGCCGATGCACTTGACCTCTCCAACGAGGGGGACAGTGTAACAAAAAGAAGGGATGAGGTCAAGGTGTACAAAGAGAAAAAAGGCGACTTACACCTTTGAAGACATTGCCAACCCAAAAGTGGCAATCATGAGCCAATTATACAACCAGTACTTCCACATGTGCACAAAGAGGCCACAAAAGTACAGGATGCCGCCAGGTGCAATTGCCACAACGTTCACTTGGGCAATGACAAAAGGCACCCCAAAGATAATCAACTATGCGGAATATATACATGACAGCCTAGTAAAGATGGGCAACAAGAAGCCAACCTATATAGTGCCAGGAGAACTGATCACCAGGGTGATTTATGGGGCACTACACGCAAAAGGAAGGTGGCCTGACCCCCCATCTCAGAATGATTGGCTGAGAGTAAAAGAAGACAAGGAAGATGAGCCGCAAAGGGCACCAAAGGTGGCAACAAGATTGAAAAGACGGCTAGAGCCAGTTCAAGAGGAGCAACCCGAGCAGAAGAAAGGGAAGAAGGAGTTTGCTCAAGTGCCGGCCAAAGAAATAGGGTCACAGAAAGCGGCATGACTAGAGAGGCTGACGGAGAGTTTTCGAGCGGAGAGAGCCCTCAAGGGTGATTTAAGTGAACTCTGGAAGCCATCTCTAGAGTCTATGTCGGGATCATCCAAAAGAGAGCAAAGCGATCGATTTGAAGATTATATCAAGAATTTTGAGATTCTTGATGCTGCAGCAGAGAACATTCCCCATGTCCCTTTCACATAGGAGGAAGTACAGCAAATAAGGCAGAAACTGCTAGATGAACAAGAGAGCCAAGAAAGAGAAAGAAAAACAAAAGCAGCTAGGGACTTAAAGGGCAAACCTGCATCTTTACCAGCCAGCCTAAAACCCAGCCCACAGCCATCACCACCGCCCTCACAACCTCCTAGCACACCCTACAAGAAGATAAGGAGGCTGAGGACAAACAAGAAGAAAGGCAAGCAGAAGATCAAGAGCAAAGACAAGAACCTGAGCCAAAAGAAGAGGCCAAGCCTAAAACTGACCAAAAAGAATTAGATGATTCTTACTATGCATTTTTGGACCTACTAGTTCCAGGCTATACGAAGGAAGAAGCCGCCACATTCGCATTCGACTTGGCGAGGACAGGGCCTAAAGAACAGATGCAAGGCATCAGGCTAGTGGAGTTAAAAGAAATTGCTACAGAAACAGTAGACCTGCACCCGCCCTTCAATGACTGGGACGTGGTGATGACAAAGCTAGCTGGATTGAGGACACAATCCATGCTTCAGAGAAAGAGATGACAACTCTCAAGGCCACTGAAGAAAAGATAAAAATGGAAGTAGATTCTCTGCAGGCACAAAGCCAAGGGCAAAAGGAGAGAGAAGCTGACCTACAGGCCAGCTTGGCAAGGGCTCTACAAAACTGCCAAGCAATGGAAGAAGCAAATCAGGAAGCAGCAAAAAGAATACAAGCAGCTGAAGAAGAGTGTTAGCAGCTCATCAAGTCATTGCGAGATGCCGAGAAAGAAAGAGATAATATGACACTACAGCTGGCAGAAGAATCGAAAGAAGTAGAATCCATGAGGAACGCCAAGGAAAGAGCAGAGATAGATCAAGAAGCAAGCCTGGATGAAGTCCTTGAGCTCAAGGACCAACTAAAAGTCAAAGATCAAACCATCCAGAGGCTGCGGGCATCACCTACTAGAGTCAGGGCTACGAGCTCGACTCAAATCATTTCTGAGAGTCAACTCTATGAAGAGCAAATGCAAGAACTTCATAAAGAGCTAACTCTCAAGAAAAAGCAGAGATTGATGATGGCAGAAGGTTCTATAGTCATGCAAACAAGAATGGAAGAGGGCCAAAAAGCCTTGCAAGAAGAAGTAGAAAGCATGAAAAGAAAGCTCGAGGAGGCGGAAAGAATAAACGCCGAACTTAATGACCTCCTCGTGAATATGGGCGGAGAAGCTGAAGCGGAAAAGCAAAAACTCCTCAGCAAAATTGAGGAGTTGAAAGGCCAGCAAGGAGGAGAGGCAGAGAGCACAGGACCAGCCGCCAATGAGGGCATTGACCTAGAAAATGTGGCGGATCCTATGGACACACCTATGCAAGAGGAAACCATAGCAGGATCCTCTCAAGAGCCACAGGATCTAACACAAGAAGAGGAAGAAAAATTGTGTAAAGCAATAGAGATGGAGCTCAGGGAAACAACAAAGGAAGCCTTGGAGTGGGAGCAGAGGGTATTCAAATCTATGACCATTCAGAAGATAGACGCCAGCAACCTTAGGCACGAGTGGATTCAAACCTCTCTCCCATACCCATTGCTGAAATATGAGGCAGCTACCATAAACAAGCGGATCAGAGAAGAGACAGCTGTACCTCTCTACAATGCAGATACCTCAAAACCAGAAGGGTCAAGCTTATTGTGGATTCTCAGCCAAAGTGGAGGAAGGCCTGGCTTACAAAGTACCCACAATACCTAATCCACTTGGTAGAGGCACCTAAAAATATTAGAGACAACCTCAGCTTCTGTCCTCTACCAAGGATTAGGACGTGGAAGGCGCAGGAAATTTTGCAAAGAAGCCAACCCACTTGGCTGAACTACCCCAATTGCCGGGCTTGAAGGCAGGTGAGAGAATAAGTGTCCAATACATGGTGAAAACCCTAACGGGGGCCATAAAGTTGTTCACTGGCTCACCTGACCTCACATGCATTATGATGAGGAAAATCTGCAGAACCATCTTAGCAGTCTTCGAGACCTTCAAGCCAGGCCAGGTGACGGACAGCATCTTCTTCTTCCAGGATATATTTAGATGCGCCTATGATCTGTCAAGTCAGCCTTCCAAGGATGTGATACATGCGTTGTATCAAAGGATAATGTTTCTACCATCCTATCACCTCCAGGGTTTTGAAGAAGCATTCTATACAGGCTTCTTCACCATAAATACTGACATTTTTGGCCCAAAATTTTTGAACCTGCATGCCAGGTACGAATCACTGCTAAAGATGCGGGAAACGATACGATGAAGCAACAGATCAAGGCCATGTGGGGGACGACATGAGCAAGGAGGGGGGAGTGTTAGAAGCTGGACACCCTCCACGGCAGTAACTACTTGGAGGATTATTATTTTTTGTAATTATAATTCATTGACAAAAACCTGATTTTTCACCTTGTAAATATTGGGACTTACAGAAGTTTCCAGATTGTATCCCAGTTTTAATAGTTAGATCGAGTAGATGGTTGATTTTGGAACTTTAGGGTTTGAGAAATTGTAAGGTATATATATCACTTTTTGACCTTAATGAAAAAACCTTTTGTCATTTTAAAAGAAGTTTTGAAGTCTGTGAGTGAGCGTACTGTGTACGAGAGAGAGAGAGAGAGAGAGTGTGTGAGCTCATCTTGACGCTACGTGTGCTCCTGTGGTCGTAATCGAGTGCGAAGAAGTGCAGCGTGTTGCCCCCGACGAGAGCTACGCGCCGATACTTACATTGCGTGCGTACGGTCCGGTTTTGCGAGCTCCTTCTACGAGCTTCATCAGGTGTTTGGGTGAGTATACATTGTCCGATTTTGCATTACAGCATATCCACGTGTTCACATTGAGTAGAACTACACATTAGGCACTTTAGATTTCAGAAACGAAGACTTGCAGATTTCGGCCAGACATCCTACGTGTTTTTGCACCAGGTGTTTTGGGTCGGGATTTTGGTTCATAGACCTTAGGGAGAGCGACCTATTGGTATTAGTAGCGTCTCCTTCAAGTTCTATGGTGTTTCGAGATTGTTTGATGGGTGTTCGGCTCTAGAAAGTGTTGTAGGAAGTTTCCTCTTATGCACTCTTGAAGGCTGTGACTTAGACAATTGGTAGAGACCTCTGTAGGAATTAGTTAGGAGTCCGTCGAGTGTAGGTTGACACCTTATGCTTGCTTCCACGTGCCTGCGGGTCGAGCTTCGTCCTTAGCTGACATTACATGTTAGGTGAGTTCTCGTTGTGCTGACGTCCGTCGCGGCGTATCCGTCCAACAATGTGATTGATAGCCCCCAACTCTCCTGGCCTCTTTTTCTTGTAGAGATAGACATCGTTATCTCTATATTTACATTCTGGTCATACAAGTCCTTATGTTAAGAATTATGAAACAATGTATTCATCTTTGATCAATCAAAATATTTTGTACTTTTATCTATAATAGAGTTCAGTTTTGATTCTCATCCTTTGTGTCCTCGAGTACCTAGCAAGTGGCAAGAGCAGTGACATTTTCTCTAGATCATTTGTTATTTGCAATTTTTAGGCAATCTGAATGTTGAACAATGTACCGAATGAAATTTGTAGAAGAACAGGGTTTGCATTGATCGAGACCTACTGGATCATATTCATATTTATTGCCTAAATCTCCAAAAATTCTCTTCTCAAATTTGCAGGCAATAGTCAATGGAGTTAAAACTAGCTAAACCAATATGCGAGTCGAACTCGGGTGTGCATGATTAAAGATACACTTGCTAGTCTGACCATCCAATCCCTTTCTCCTCATTGTCAATGGTGCAACCACTTTTTGAAAAATAGCATGGCAATCTTTGCCAAACTCTCTTGACTCCTAGATCCTTGCCTTGCTCCTGTGCCACCTAATTATTGTCCTACCTGCTCGTGTTGTTGCCAGACTCTTGCCATCTACATGCCTTCTAATCTTTTACTCCCCAAGGCATGAATGAAGGTTCATGGTAATAAAGGAATCATGCTCTCTTCTTTGTAAAAGTCTTGAAGGCTTGGTCTCTTTTTCAGCCTAGTCAAAGCCGTCTGAAAGTGGCCACATTGACACAGAAGGCATGGGATGGGTGGCTGAAACAAAGTGGATAAAGCTAATATCTAAATAAAATCAAGTCTAATTTTGTCTTAAACACGCCATGATGTAGACTCAATTTAATTTAGATATTAGACTCTTGCAAGCTGTGTGAAAGTTGTGTGGAGCTTCACCATGGCTAGTACTACAAAGTGACCTAACAAGCACGATGAGAAAGGCCGTTGTCCCAACACAATTTCAATGGCTTCTCTCAATCGTCCCAAAGTATCCATCTCAATCCTTGCTAGGACAAAGTCCTTGCTCAACCACCAAAGCTAGTGTTCAGGAAAAGTGTGCCTCACCTTAGCATTGAGCCGGTTGAAAAATCTAAACATCAGGTTGAAGGGAGGGAAAGAAGGAGAAGAAAACACAGTTGAATTGCAAAAGATGCCCATGAAATTGATTTTTCCCAAACGGTGACTGAAGCATGTGAACATGCTCTGTGTCTCGCTCTCTCTTTCACACTCTCAGGAAACTCCAAAGGAGCGCGCGCCGGCGCACGCTCTTTGAGAGAGTTGAGAGAGAGAGAGAGAGAGAGAGAGAGAGAGAGAGAGAGAGAGAGAGAGAGAGAGAGAGAGAGAGAGAGAGAGAGAGAGAGAGAGAGAGAGAGAGAGAGAGGAGACTTTGAAAATTCACGTCGCCTGAGGCTCTGAGAGTGAGTGACGATTTTAGGATACTTATCGTGTTGACACTGGTTGTTTGGGATGCTACCTTGCCGTGCTCTCCCTGGTAGGATTCTACAGCATGCAACCGGTGTGCGCTAGAAGAAATTATTGTTGTAGTGCAGTGCGCAGCTGAGGGGAGAATTAAGAGCTGGCGTTAACACGCGCGAGGGAGGAATGAACAGCTGAGGATCAGCGGCGCCATTGCAGCTAACGCGGGATGCGAGGTTCTTTTCCTTTGCTTGCTATTCCTACACCTCGCAACCCCTAGAGCGAGAGCCTGAATGCGTCGCTCCTCCTTGTTGTTCGTCGTGAGTAAAAGAGTTGACAGGAGGAGAAGGTGGATTTTTAAGGTCAAAATTTCTACATGTTGCACCATGTCTCAACATTGCTCTCTTGCTCTCTCTTCTGCGTGCTTTGTCTCTCTCTCTCTCTCTCACACACACATGCACACAGGCAAGTTTGCAAACAGTCTTGGTGCTCAATGAGTACACCTGAATGCAATACCAAGAAAACACACACACACACACACACACACACGCATTCTTTGAAAGGGAAAATTACCAAAATACTACTATGATTTGCAAAAAATCCCAAAATACCCTTCGAATTTCAAAAATTCCCAAACTACCCCCAGTATTTTGTCATAAATTCTCAAAATGTCCTTCAAATTTTCCAAAACCCCTGGTTGTCAGAGTAAATTTTGCCAAAAAGATTTATTTTTGTTAGCTTCTCATAAGATGACTTACTGTCTATCATCCAAGATGCTACAACAAGAATTCAAGCTGGTTATGTAGGCTTTGGAGTTGAATGGCTTCTTTTTTGCGAGGTAATTTGTGACAAATTACATGCTAAGCACTCAAAAGAGGATCTCAATTGTAAGATTAGCAAATCTTGAACAGTCCAATCAAAATAGATACAAGGGTATTTTGGGAGTTTTTGAAATTTGAGGGGTATTTTGGAAATTTCCACAAATTAGAGGGGTATTTTGGTAATTTTTCCTTTTGTGTGTGTGTGTGTGTGTGTGTGTGTGTGTGTGTGTGTGTGTGTGTGTGTGTGTGTGTGTGAGTGAGAGAGAGAGAGAGAGAGAGAGAGAGAGAGAGAGAGAGAGAGAGAGAGAGAGAGAGAGAGAAGACTTCATCTTTGTTCTAGCCGAATCACTACTTCCATTCAATGCCTTCACAATCACCTCGGCCCCATCTTTACCCTTCATGTCCATAGTACCTCCAGATCTTTATCACCTTCCTTGCCCTTGCCCATGAAGTCCGCTTTCTTTTGTTTCTCGTCATGAAAACTCAAAAAGAGGACTTGAAAGAGTCTGCGGTGCTCTAAAAATTCTCAAAAAAAGCCGGCGCCAATGCGGTGGAGTTTTGAAGAGTTTGTTTTTAAAGGTTTTGTTTATCCGGTCACTGGTCAAAATGAAGACGTTGACCTTTTTGCTTAGCTATTGTGCCTCCAACAAGCTTTTAGAAATTCCTTGCCCAACCAAATCTGATGAATATAGACCCTCATATTTGCCTTTCCTATCCAACACCATTGTGTGAAAGTTATTGGTTGTAGCAGTCAATAACCCAATGAGCCCTTGGAGGGGGGTACCCTGTGGGTACATGCTCAAGCAAATGCACGCACTGGGATTTCACTTTGTTCAAATTTTGAAAAATAGAGTACCACCTAATAGGGGTGAGAAAACTCCACAAGGTAATGGAGAGGCTCCAGCATAATTACAATAGACATGTTAAAGGAAGCTAGTACAATATCGGAGCCAAGTTGTTGCATACACTGGGGGTCGCAATCTTCTAAGAGTCTCACAAGAAAGGAGGTGAAGATGATGAAGTGCTCTGGGCATGACAGATTATCCTATGGTCGAGAAGATAGAGATGCTGATGATGCAGAATTTGTCGGCGAGATCGAATTACCGTGGATTCTACTACATCCAACTCATTGAACTAGTTGATTTCTTGAGGAATGCTTGAGTTGTTTAGGGACAATGATAGATAGATAATATGTAATTTGATGCTAAATGTTTCCTATTATGATTTAAGTTCGTAATGTATATTGTTGACTTTGCTCATTTTTATGATTGCTCGGAAAGGTTTGCTCGGAGTTTGAAATTCCTCCCCGTGCCTAAATAGATTTTTAAAGATCTTGTGCTGGTACACCTCGACAATGTCCTTCCAAGGACACCAGAAATCAGTATATCTTTTCAATGACCTAGAATCTCCAAAAACAACGGTCTGGAGAGCTTTGTCTGGAGATCCAAAGCTCTGGCATCTGCGAGTATCCGTGCAGAATCCATGTCATTGGATAAAATACATTTGATGCCCTTGTGTATGGAGTCTTCCATCTGTTTCTTTATCTCAATGTCTGCAGCTTGAGGCTTATACTGCACTATCTTTACAAAGATCCGCTTGGGGCAAATCTACCCAGCCTTTGGAACCATTATTGGGCTTGCCACTTCTTTATACCTCTGCATATTTAGAAGCATCACCACTCTGTATTTCTCTTTCTTCTTTCCCTTAAGATAATTCAGCAATGTCATCCTCTTGTTATGCTCTATCTCGTGAAGCTGCTTGAAATGCTTCTTGAGAAGAATTTTAGTTTCAATTTTTTTACCACAAAGGTTGCACACATAGGATTTCCCTGGTTGCACAAGTCCTTTCTTTTCAAAAATGTCTACTCTTTTCTGTTGCACCTCTATTCACGCACCCCATTTGGGACATGCATGAAAGAATGGTGGTTCACATATGCCACCATCTCAAAAACAGAGCCAAACAGTGAAGCAGCAAGTCAAAGGTAGAGACCTGCATTGCATGGAGATGATGTTGGGGGCTTGTTGTTAAGGTCCTAGAACACACATACTATTGCATTCTTGAAAGGAGAATTATTTAATTCACTGCTTGATTGTCCCTGGCTGAGAGGGCTCACATAACCTGAAGAGGATAAATTGCCAAAGCTCCAATGCACTCCATAGCCAGCAGAAACAACCTCATGCAATCTGTCAGCACATGCAAGATACTTGCTTGGAGGCTAGAGAAAAGTAGGTATGGCTTAGATTGGCCAAGCACATGCCCTAAACCATAGCCACATGAGCGTGAGAGAGAGATAGAGAGAGAGAGAGCGCTTGACTCAAAAAGGTGGAAAGGACTCGAGAGCAAGCTCAACGTGGACCATCCTCCCAATTTTAGGTGCTCTTGGATTGTTGCTTGCAATGGGGCACACACACACAAAGAGAGAGAGAGAGAGAGAGAGAGAGAGAGAGAGAGAGAGAGAGAGAGAGAGGAATCAACAGGCTACAACGGCCAATCTCACAGGAGAGCTAGAGCACATCTTCAACTAGACCAAGGGGGGGGGGGGGGGAATGCATATAATAAACCCATTATGTCACACACGCAGAGCCTCAATGCACCGCATGCGTAGAGTCGAGCTACAACAATGTTCGGGAAAAATTTCCAAACATACAAAACTCCTCTTCTTGAATTTGCCAAGAGGAAATTTTAGAAAATTAGGTTTGTTTTTCTGGTTTTAACACTATTTTCTCTCTATGTTGGGGTGGAATTTCTCCTTTTCCCCTTGCCTTCAACTAGGATTTTTGAAATTGAAAACGACATGATATTAAGCTGAGACACATTTTTTCCTGAACATTGGGCTACAAAGAGCCGCTCGCCTTCAAGTGGTAGGACGAAAAGACCATGAACATGCTGTCAAGAGAAGTCGCAGCCTCTTGTGTGCTAATCCCATGACGTCTTGTAGACAGGCCTTCAATGCACTGCATGGCATGCACAAACTTCAAAGTCCACAATCGACCTACATAGACCCGCCCGCCTTTAGGCTACAACATGAAAAAACCCAACATTAAGGAGCCCCCTCACTTTCAAGCAAATTGTAAAAAACAATTCAATCAATTAGCATATTAATTTTTTTATGAAATGGAGCCCATGCTCTTAAATGAAAGACTTTTTCACAAGCTAAAATAACCAAAAAAAAAAGGTGGAAGAGGACGAAAAAGATTGTGTGTGTCTAACTACTTTCATAAAAACCTAGAAAAAATATAAAAAAACAAATAGAATATACACGTGTCCTCCATCCGATTGACTTGCATCCACGGTCCACAATTTGCACGAAAAATCCAGCCACCCCACTATGGCTTTCTGCAGGCCAAAAACTAGTGTGACTTTCTTGTTTTCTCTCACAAAGAAACTCTCCATCATTAAATTCTTATCATAGCCTTATGTAGGCCATAGTGATATTTCACCTTGTTAATATACCCTCTCTACATCCTCTAAAATTATTTATTGTGAAAAAGTAAATTCTACAAACACGAACTTCATATGCTTTTGCATTATATTTCCTTAGTAGGCCACCATGATTCTTCACCTTGTTTTTAGAGTGTATCGACATTTGTTTTTAGGGTGTGTTGACATTTGGGCATTGAGTATTGTGTCAAGCACAATATTTATCATCCTCTTTCGCTTTTTTTTTTTTTCAATTTCTTACAATGCTTCCAAGTGTTTTTCAATCATTATTTTTTATGATAGTAAAACAGATTGTATTGTAAATAGATTATTGCTACACATTTTTTCAAAAAATATAATATTTTATTGTGACATCGCATGTTTAACAAGTCAAAGGGTCACAACGGCTTTCAAAAACAATAAGAAAATGATAAAACTGTTAGGTTGAATTAAACTGGTATCAGTGTTGGAAAAGGACTGCCTCAGCTTAGTCTTGAGCCGATTGAAAATCGAGACTAGCTAGCTGTAAACCATGGTAAACGGAAGAAAAATCGATGAAATATGTGAGAAAATCGTCCAAAAATTTTGTAAATTTTAAAAATTTTGCTATTATTTCCGATTTTCTTCTTTGTGAGAAGGAAACTCGATCAGTAGCCACTTAATAAAAGAGACTTTTTTGAACGTTAACACTGATGGAGATCAAGCTATAAAATGCAAGAAATGTAAAGCCATGTGACGTTGTGAAATGAAGGTGAAATAAAAAGAACTAATTAATATGTGTGTGTGTGTGTGTGTGTGTGTAGAATTTATTAGAATTATGCAAAGTGAAGCTTCACTTTAGCATTTTAAAATAATAGAATGCAAAAAAAAACATATATGTTTGTATGTGTGTAAAATTTACTAAAATTATGCAAGGTGGAGCTTCACTTTAGCATTCTAAAACAATAAAATTCAAGAAAACTAAAGACATGTAAGGATGTGAAATGAAAGGTAAGTCTCCATCATGCATTGAAAACAATGAAAGTCTCCCTAACCCAATACAACACTAAGGTTTTTTTTTAAAAGCCAAAAATACTAGTGTCACTTTCTATTTTTCTCTCTCGGCCTCTTATTGGCCTTCAGAAGGCCTAGGAGAGTGGGTAGAGAATTGATGCACTTTCTAAACCATTGATTAAGAATCACATATTGGCAACACATGTCAGGTGAGCTTGTTTTATAATGTATATGGATCTTTTCATCATTTCAACTTGGTCCCTTCTTTTAATGCTCAATTGACTTCCTTATCTTATAAGGGTTATATTTTCTTTTTTTAATGTAAACGGGTCTTTCCATCATTGTAATTTGGCCCCTTTATTTAATGCTCACTTGACTTTTTAAAAAAATATTTGTGTAGTTTATAAATGGATCTCTTCATTTAAGGATCTAATGATTTTCTCATCAACTTTTTGATTTAAAACATAATTTTTTTCTTGTAAATTTTATTTTCGTTTATAGATAATTTCTAATTAAAAAATTATAAACTGCCCTTAAATGAAAGAATTTTTTCACCATTAAGAATTCTTTTCAACTTTTGGTTTCATATACAAATGTCACCTTATTACTTTAGTGCACGCATTATTATTAAGAATTAGCTTTAGAATTTTTTCACAACTGAGTTTTTTTTTCAACTTTTTGTTTTGATATGTACATGTTACCTTGTTACTTTAGTGCATGTATTATTATTAGGGATTAGGTTTAGACATTTTCAATATTCATTTCTATCATCAAGATATTATGGATTTAGTTCGTTTAATAGCATGCATCATCTTATTGTGTAATTTGTTTTCTTGATGTATTTATACAAGAATTAAATCAATTCCTAAACTCTCACTAATATTTTATATGTTTTATGTTTTCATGAGGTCAATTAATATAACACTCATACATAAGGAAAAGAAAAGATTTTTTGTGTAATTCCTTTACCATTGAATTGAATTGTTGAATGTTCTCCATGTGGCATTTGAACGTTTTTGGATTTTTGGAGTGCCCCCCCCTCCCACCCTCTCACTTTGTTGGACTAGAGGTAGTTCTCTCTCTCTCTCTCTCTCTCTTATTATGAAATTCTTCTCAATAGCTTTATGTAGGCCATAGTGAATTTTCACCTTGTTTAAAATTATTTTAATGTATAAAAGTCATTTCATTTAAAGACTTCATAAAGATTCATTTTAGTAAATTGTTTTATTATTTTCTATGTTTATCAAATCAATCTTTTCTTATGAAAGCATTACAACATTCTTTTGTTTTAGTTTCTAAATGTGGCTCTTTGTTTTATTGTTTTTATTTTACTTTGTTTTCATTTTATTTTATTTCAAAATGCTATGTGATTGTAGGCATACAATTAGACTTACTCTCCATAACTCTCATCCCCCTTTAATTCAGTGCACCTTCATGCCTCCTCATCTTTTTTTGTTCAATTTGTTGAATGCTTCCAAATGTCTTTTTCAATCATTATTTTTTATATATTGTATCTAAATAGGTCATGGTTACACTTGCTTTTAAAAAAGTGAAAGGATCACGATGGCTTTCTAAAACAATAAGAAAGTAATGAAATCTTTAGGTTGAGTTTAAGTAGAATTATATAAGGTGAAGCACTATTCATGAATGTCTCTTTATTAAGCGATCGAGTGTTCTCCTCGCAAAGAAGCAAACCAAATATAGTAGTAAATTTTTTGAAATTTATAGGATTTTGAGCTAAGTTTGACATCATTGCACCGCTTCTTCTTCTCTTTATCATGGTTTGCTCATTTATATATATATATATATATATATATATATATATATATATATATATATATTATATATATATATATATATAATTGATTAATATATGCGTGTGTGTGTGTGTGTATGTGTATGTATGTAGTATAGAACTTACTAGAATTAAGATGAAATAAAAATATCCATTTAATACTTTCAAATTAAAATAACGTTGAAGGTAAGTCTCAATCATCACTGAAAACATTGAAAGTATCCTAACCCAACACATCGCTGAACCAACGGTCCACAATTGCACCCAAAATGTAACCCTTTTACAATGGCCTTATGGAGTCCCAAAAAAACAATGTGAAAATTTATTATGGTCTACATAAGGCTATGTGAGAGAAAACAAATAAAATTTAAATAACATTTAAGGTAAGTTTCAATCAGGCCATTTTTTTATGGTCTTCTAGTCAGTACTCGCTACTCGCAAATGGCTTATATATTAAGAAAGGGCCCCAATAATAAGGTAAATGGTGAACATTGCACATTAGTATTTTAATACAAAATAAAACAAAAGGAAGTAAAATAAAAAGACACATTAAAAATCAAAACAAAAGAATGTTTGAATGCTTTCAAATAAGCATAGAAAATAATTAAACAATTTAGTGAAGTGATTTTTTTTTGAAATCCTCAAATGAGAGAATTGTTTATCAATACCTCAGTGTTTGAAAAAGATGTGTCTAAGCTTAGGCTTAAGCCGATTGAAAATCGAAATAAGCCAGTTGCAAAGGATGGCAAAGGAGAAAAAACTCGATAAAATATACTAGAAAATAGTTCAAAAATTTCTACCAGTATTTCCATTTTGTATTTGTATAAGGAGGAAACTTGCCGCTTAGACAAAAAGGACTTTCTCGAAAACTGCATCATAAGATCAAACTCCTATGAATATTTTGTTTAATGTTTTGATCTCTAAAGTCATTTTCAAGCATGCACAGAAAGTAAATACTGCCTTGGAGAATAGCTTTCTATTCCAAAGTTTTAGCTTTCTATTCAGAATACTTTTGAATCCCTTAGGGACACTTGTCTCTCAAAGAAGGTGATGTAAAGGAAACAAAAAGGACAACAAAGTTATTTTACAAAGACCCTTGCCATGTGGTGCTCATCCAGCCAAAGAATCCAACGGCCTGAGCCTTGCAACAACTTTGCACAATGAACCCTATGGTCTTCCACATTCCAAGAAACATATGTGTGTGTGTAAAATTTATTTAAAAATTTATTAAAATTATGTAAGGTGAAACTTCACTTTAGTATTCTAAAACAATAGAATGCAAGAAAAGTAAAGATAGGATGTGAAATGAAAGGTAAGTCTCCATCGTGCAGTGAAAACTATGAAAGTCCCCCTAACCCAGCCCAATACTAAGGGTTTCTTTTAGAAGCCAAAAATCATACTATTGTATTGTAAATAACAAATGTGTTAAAATATTGATGTCACTTTTTTTTTTCTCACAAAGAAACCTCCCATTATTAAATTTCTTTAAACAGCTTTATGTAGGCTATAATGAACTTTCACCTTGTTGGCCTCCTATAGGCCTTACTGCAATATGGATGAAGGTCGTTCAATTTTCATTGCTTGACAAGTGTCCCAAAGGGTATTGAAAGTCTTTGTTGGCGGATATGCCGTGACGGACGTCAACACAACGAGAACTCACCTAACAAGAATTGTCAGCTGAGGACGAAGCTCGACCCGCAGGCACGTGGAAGCAAGCATAGGGTGTCAATCTACACTCGACCGACTATTGACTACTTCCTACAAAGGTCTCTACCCAATGTCTAAGTTACAACCTACTACTGTGCACAAGAGGAGATTTCTTACAACGCTTCCATGAGACAAATACCCATTAGACGTTCTCGAAATGCTACGAAACTTGAGGGATATCCTATTAACACCAATAGGCCACTCTCCCTAAGGTCCGTGACCCAAAACCCTACCCATAAACACCCAGTGCAGAATCACGTAGGATTTCTGACAGGTTTTTGCAGGTCGACGTTTCTGAAAACTAAGGTGCCTAATGTGTAGCTCTACTCAATACGAACGCGTGGATATGCTGAAATGCAAAAACACACACCGTTTGCTTACCGAATCCCTAGAAATAGCTCGCGGGTCAATCTCGCGAAGCAGGGCCGTACACGTGCAGTGTGGGTATTGGCACATACCTCTCTCCGGGGGCAACACATTGCACTTCTTCGTACTCGATTCCGACCACCAGTTTGCGCGTAGCGTCAAGATAAGCTCTCACTCTCAAATACGCTTCTCACAGACACTTCATAGAATGAACAAAGGGGGGGGGGGGGGTTATTAAGGTTAGAATTTGGTATATATACCTTCCAAATACAAAACCTCATGTTCCAAAGTGAAATTCTACTTAGTCTAATGGCAAAACTAATATACAAAATTGGAAACTTCTGCAAGCCTCAAGTATTTACAAGTGAAATTATGGGTTTTCTTAATCAGGGAATGACTACATAGGATTTTCTTCTTTTATCATTTCGTCAGTCTTTAGTTAAGTGTGGCCGCCCGTCTTCAGCTAACACTCCCCCCCTCCTAGCTCATGTCGTCCCCGACATGACAATAGAGCCACTGCTTCAGTGGAGGATGTCACGCATCTTCAAAACGGACTCATACCGTGCATGCTGGGCCACTAATGTTGGGCCAAATATATATGTGTCGATGGTGAAGAAGCCGGTGTAGAAGGCTTGGAGATGGTATGAGGGCAGGAACATTATTCTTTGGTAGAGGGCATGTATCACCTCATGTGAAGGTTGAGCAGACAGGTCATAAGCACATCTATAAGTTTCCTAGAAGAAGAATATGTTGTTTGTTGCTTGTCCAAGTTTGAAGACCTCAAAGACTACCAGAAGTGTTTTACATATCTTTCTAAGCATAATGCAAGAGAGGTCAGGCGATCCAATGAACAATTTAATGGCACGCGTTAGGGTTTTCACCATGTATTTCTCACTCATTCTCTCGCCTGCCTTCAAGCCTGGCAGCTTCGGGTAGTTGAGCCATGTGGGGTGGCTTCTCTTCAGCAGTTCATGTTCCTTCCATGTCCGCATCCTTGGTAAAGGGCAAAAGCTAAGGTCATCTCTGATCATTTTAGGCGCCTCTACCAAATGTACTAAATACTGTGGGTATTTAGTGAGCCATGCCTTCCTCCATTTTGGTTGAGAGTCCACAATGAGCTTAACACCTTCTGGATTGGTGATGTCTTCATGGTACAGTGGCACTATAGGCTCCTCTTTAATCCTCTTGTTGAGTGTAGCAGCCTCATATTTTAGAAGAGGATAGGGGAGAGAGGGTTGTCGCCATTCATGTTGAGCAACATTTGCATCTAATCTTTGAATGGTCATGGACTTCAATACCGTCTGCTCCCACAGCATTACTTCTTTGGCGGTGTCTTTTATGGCTGCTTCTAATGCTTTCTATAGATTGTCTTCTTCTTCTTGTGTCAGATCTCGGGGCTCTTGTAAGGGTCCCACAGGAATGTCCTCTTGTATTGTTGTGTCCACCAGATCTGACACATTCTCTATATCAATTCCTTCTTAGCAGACGGCCCATGACTTTGTTGAGGTTCTTCACTTCGTTGGCTCTTAAGTTTGTCCAGCTGCTTCTGTAAGTCGTCTTTTGCTAACTGAGATTATTCTGTCACACTAATAGGTCATTAAGTTCTGCATTGACTCTATCAGCTTTCTCTAGCTTTTGCCTTACCTCATCATTCTCTGTCTGCAGCGTCTTTGTGTCATCTTCTAGTCTCTTCTGAAGCCTATCCAATTCCTCTTTCAATGATTTGTTATCATCTTCTAACCTACCTTGTACCACCATTGATCCCTCTACTAGCATTACTCTCTACCTCTTTTCAAGCATCAGCTCTTTTTGAAGTTCTATCATTTGTTCTTCAAACACGTCTTTATCTTGGCTAGTACTAGTTGAGCTGCAGCTCTTGCTCTGCCCGGAGACGCTCTCAACCTCTGAATCATTTGATCTTTCACTTTGATTTGATCCTTTAGTTCGATCACCTCATCTTGGCTAGCCTCATGTGATATTTCAGCTTTGTCTTTGGCCTCCCTCAAGCTCTCAACCTCTTTTCACTCTTCCGCCAGCTGTAGGGTGAGCCCATCCCTTTCCTTTTCGGCTTCAGTCAGAGCATTGCTAATTTTTGGTACTCTTCTTCAGAGTTCGTTAGCTTCTGAGTAGTTTCTCGGTTTTGACTTTCTAACTCTTGACATTTCTTCAGTGCTGCTTCTAGTTCTGCTTGCAGCTGTGCTTGGCTGTGCATTTTCTCTTAACTTTGCTTCTGAAGTGTTTCCACTTCAGCTTTCACTTTTACTTCACTCAACTTCCGCCCTTCATACTCAATCTCTTTGGCCACTGATCTGGCTCTTAATCCTTGCAGTCTCTACATCACTTCTTCCCAATATTTGGCTTGTGGTTGCAAATCCATTGTATCTGTTGCAATCTCCTTTAGCTCCACCAAACGAGGGCTCAACGTGTATTCTTCTTGTTTCTCAATCTTTGGTTCAAACTCTTCCTTCTGCTCTTTCTCTTTGTCCTCTTCTTTCTTGGAGTCTTGCGGCTTCTCAGATTTAATCAACTCCTCAATCTGTAGAGGTTGAGGAGGACTAGGGGGAGGTGGTGATGGTGGAGGACTGGACTCGCGGCTTGATGGTGGGGTTGATTGCTTCTTTTTGAAGTCCCGATCAGCCTTTGTTTTCCTCTCTCACTCTACACTTTCCTGCTCTTCTAACAGATGCCGCCTCACATCATCAACTTCTTCTTCGGTAAAAGGTATAATTGGAATATTCTCGACCATCGCATCTAGGATCTCGAAATTCTTTATATAATCTTCGAAGCGATCCCTATTAGTCCTTTGAGAAGATCCAGACATGGCCTCAAGTGAGGGCTTCCATAATTCTCTTAGATGTCCTTTAAGCATTATTTTGTCTCTGAAACTCTCCATCAGCCTCTCTAGCCGAGCGGCCTTCTGGGATTTAGTCTCTTTTGCTGGCATCTAAATGGTAGCTTTCTTTCCTTTCTTTGGCTGAGGTGGCTCTTCCTCTACTGTCTCTAACCTTCTTTTCAGTCTGGTGGCCACCCTGGGAGCTATAGGTTGCTCCTCTTCCTTGTCTTCTGTCAGCTTCAACCACTCATTCTATGATGGAGGAAGAGGCCACTAGCCTTTAGCATTTAGAGCTTCCTATATTACCTTGGTGAGCATCTCCCCTGCTGCAATATATGTGGGATTCTTGGTTCCCATCCTCACAATGTGGTACTGCAGGTATGCCGCATAATCTATCTCTCTTGGGCAGCTTGTCTTCATTGCCCATGTGAATGTTGTTCCAATTGTTGCAGGTGGCACATTGTACTTTTGAGGCCTCTTGGTGCAGATATGGAAATATTGGTTGTATAGTTGGCACATGGTTGCCACCATTGAATCCTCAATATCCTCGAAGGTGTAGTTCTTCTTGGTTCCCTTGTATACCTTCACCTCGTCTCGCCTCTTGTTGACACTATCTCCTGCATTAGAGAGGTTCAAGGCACTTGCAACCACCTCTAGCGTGATCACAATCATTCTATTCTTTCCTTGCAGATCTGTCACCTTGGCTATGCCATTCTCCTTTATTGTTGTGACAAATTCCCAGACTCTCTGAATGTCAATTCCTGCTGGCAAAGCCTCAAAATAATTGTGTAAGTCTAACTTTTCCAAGATAGACACTATCTCTAGCCTTCTTGTGAACTCATTGAGTTCCTGTGGTATCATTGGCACCTCTATGGCATTGCCCTCTGGGTCTTTGAACATGCCTTAGTATATTCTGAGGTCGTTTGCTTCAAGTAAGTTGCTTTTGTACCCAAGTGGTAGTGGGCTTTATGGTTCCTGTTGGTATTATAAATGACTCCACCTCATCCAGGTAATCCTTGTTGGTCATTCTTTTCTTCTTTGCTGGCGACTTAGCGGCTGCCATGGATCCTGTTGCACTCAGTAGTCCAAAGTTAGCATTTTTTTTTTTTACAAATTAGCTGATAAACTGAGTTTTAATTATCCAATTGACTTGAAAATTGAAACACGAGCTCAACAGGGACTAAGGATGCCCTGCAAGTGAAAACAATAGAATTTGTGCTGCAAAATAATCCTAAAGACATCCTACGCGTAGTATGTGTTTTTGCTCAGAATTGCATGAAACTTGTCAGTATAATAAGGCATAACCTGTGGACCATCACCATGGTCTTAGATTTGAATTTGGATAAGTTTTGACGGTAGGAAGACCATTTCTGGTGTTTCAGAGTCTGAAAAGTCCATCTGTGGAGCTATGAGGCCAAAAAGTGATCTGTTTGCCTTGAAACTTGGTGGGTGGGCTTGTATGAATGTGATAAAGATGTAGGAAGATCAAAAAATCCACCTCGAGGTCATTTCAAGCTTGGAGACATACTACGCGTAGTATGTCTTTTTCATGATTTTGAAGATGTGACCTCACAATTAGCTTTGACATGTTATGAAGAGTGTGTGATTCAAGTTTCACTTGATTTGGATCATTTCTGATAGGTCTATGACCATTTCTTGCCTCTATGCTCCGACTTTGCATTTTTTGATGCATAAGAGGTCAAACTTGGTCCAAATGGAGTGAAACTTGAGGGATAAGATGTAAATGACATGTAGAGGCGTGTGCATGGCTGAATGATGAGTTGGGTTCCCAAAAGTGGCCTTGAGACATCCTACACGTAGGATGTCTCCTGTGCATTTTTTAGGAGCAAGTCCTACTACTATGTGCATATGACCTCCCTAAGTCCCCTTTGTGCCTTATTTCAATTAAAAAATGAAATGATTAGTTAGAGACTCCGTTCTTGGCTTTCAGAGCCTCAAAGGCAATTTTTGACTCTTGGAGCGCTTTTCCGCGATGAAATATCTTGATGATGACCAGCATAGCTTCATGACCCCTTGGGGAACCTCGCCATGTGGTTCTTGTTGGCTTTGGCTTCACCTGAGCTTCGTTTGGCGATTTGTCAATCTGGAAGCGCCCATGATTGCGTTTGCATGCCCTCGATGATTTGTAGTGGTCTACCACCATAGGACTTGGTTGTTGAAGGCCTTGGTAAGCCGCTCGTGAAGTTTGGTGGCAAACGGACGTCTCGCTTGGCGGTGAGAGCCAAGTGACGCTTTGCATTTTCGATGCCGTTTCTGAAGCTTAGGCCTACTTTGGGTTGCCTTATGGCCATGTGGCCTATGTAGCCTTGTAGAGCTCGTCGAGAAGCTCCTACCCATGAGTTTTGGTATCATTTGGGCCACTTTTGCCGGATTTTCCTCTTTGTGGCCTCTTGCAGGGCTTGAGGTGCCAGGGTTTTCTTCGTTGCTTTCTTGCCTCCTTTGGGCATCCAAGATTGGTCTACTACACTAGGGTAAACCCCCTATGAAGTCTTGGTTGTATTGGGTTAGCCGTTAGGTGGCTACCTATGCAAACCCCGTTGGAGTTCTATGATAGTCTTGGCGACAAAACATCAAATATACACGAAGAGCATAAGGTGCTGAGCCTACCTCTCATATCTGGTGGCTGTCGGGTGCCTGTGCGCGGCGTATCAGCTGGCTGGAAGTCCTGTGCGCTCTAGGTGGCTAGAGCTCTCTCTCACAAGTGAAATAGCAGAAATGAGCTCTAAGTGGAGTGAAAAAATCTTATAATGGGGGTCCTCGAACCATTTTTCATGAAATTTGACATGTGCTCCTAACTTTTTGCAAAACACGATTTAAACTCAAAAAGTTCCTCATTTGGATTCCATTTGCCCAGTTTTCTGAGAATTTTGACCCGATCAAAATCTGGCCATAACACGCCTCCCACTTCATTCTCATAATTGCACCCACATTGTACCCTGGATTGTCTTATAGTCACTAATCATCCCCATCTTTTTTGTTTTTCATAACGTTCGTATTTCACTTGCTTTTTGTATTTTTGAAGTGTTTCTGTCAATAATTAGTAAAATTAAAAGGAAAATAGCAAAGTCAACCCAAAAAAACCCCAAAAATCAAAATAAATCAAAAACTTTACCCCGACACACTATGTACACTCACATGTAATTTTTCTGGCCGGATTTCTCCGTTTTATCAATATTTTACCCGAAAACTGGCTATTTTTACATATATACACACACCTATAGGCCTCAATTTGGCGTTTGGCCTCATATATCTGTAGATTAATGTTGTATAAGGGCATTTGTACTTATGTTAGTCCACAAAATTTCACAATCAAACATAAACCCCTCAAAAATAGTCAAAACATACCCTTTTTGCTACTTTTTACGGTCATCGGGTTCACATTGAGAATGCCTCCCCCCTTCCTAATCGGAGTCCTCCCGGACGACAAGGTATCGCCTTGGGGTATGTGCAATGTATGGGTTAAAAGCGTGCTAATGCGCGGCCTTGTAACGTGGCCCTACCTGATGCATACTCAGTCAATGCATAGTAAAATTAATGTTGTGCGAGAGGAGGGAATAAGCAAGATGCTTATTGACATTCGACATCGAGGTTTTCTGTTTGTTCCTGGTTGGTAGATTTTCTTTGCAATTAAAGTTGTAATTCTGTCTCTTGTTGTTTGATCGTCTTCTTTGCGAAAGTGGCTTGGTTTGCCGCTACTGTAGATATGGCCGTTGTGGTCTCCGTGGATGGGAGCGTCATGTCCGATGTGGCCATAATCTTTTTCTCTTTTTTGATTGCCATTTGTAGCTTTGATTTGGAGGTGTTTGTAGGTTTATGACCTCTTTTTTGGTCGTTATTGTTGTTCTTTTGATTGGCACCCACATAGATCGGTTTGTCGATGTCCGATTTAGTGATTGTCTGGCTACTGGTGTTGCTTGTACTGAAGGGAGGTCCTATAGTGTCGCTTTGGGGAACAAATGTATGTCTCATGTAGTTGGTGATTGAGCATGTTTTTCGGTATCCATATCTGTTTTATGACCATGTTCGTTGTTTGTTTAACATTGTTTTTCGGAGGTCGTCTGCTATTGCATTGTGGTTTGTAGGCTCGTTCACTTCCATCCTTTCGTACCCATACCTGTTGTTTGTGTATTGCTGACTTTGTTATATTCATTGTCGCCTGTGGTGTCTCATTTTTTGATTGAATACGGTGGGCGGTTTCCTGGTTATCCTTCGTAGGTATCTTTTGCTGGTTAAGTGGCACCCATCTTTTTTTCTATTTATCAAGTGATTGTGCCACCATTATCTGGTTCTTTCGGGTTGTCTGAGCAAAGGCTACCACCTGGTGTTCTTGTGCTTGTTGAATTTTGACCGTATTCAAACTCTAATCTATCTACACATTATACTCTTTCTGCCATGGTTGTCCTAACAACATTGGATGTAGTGTGCTCGCATCCTCAACCACATAAAACTTGTGGGGATAAACATATTTATGTATTTGTACATGCAATATCGTCCAGCTCAACATGCCTAATGAATGTGATGTACTTCTTTCCAGCGCTTGTTGAGTAGGATAGAGTTGTTCTTCAAGCTTGAGCTGTTTATATAATTTGCAAGAAATCAGATTTGCTTGAGCTCCTAAATCAAGCAATTCCGTCGAGTCAACTTGGTTGCTACCCACTTTGACTGCAATTTCTTCACCTTCCAATGTCGCAAGTTTGACGGCTCCGCTTTGTGATAAGTCACTAATCACAAAGGGTCCTATCCCTCGCTTTTTAAGTTTTTTGGCATGTTGCTTCAAAGTGTAAACAAGTACATAATCACCTGTTTTAAAATATTTTGTGCGCACATGCTTGTCAAAAAACTCCTTTTGTCTTCTCTTCAGAGCATAGATCGAAGCTACAACTCTCAGTCCAAGTTCATCTAGCTTTTCAAGATCATCTATTCTTGAAGAGAGTTCATGGCATGTCCATTCTGAGCGTTTCGCCACTCGTAAAGTTGGAATCAAAAACTCTATGGGTAATATAGCGTTTAGACCAAACACCATGTTGTAAGGTGTTGTTCCAATCGATGTTTTATAAGCTACCTTGTATGCCTATAGTGTTGAGTGTAATTGTTGATCCCAGTCTGTCCTTGATTCTGATACAATTTTAGTCAAAACAGTGTATAGTGTTTTATTTGTGGCCTCAGCTTGTCCATTTTCTTGTGGATGATATGGAGAAAATTTTTTAAGTATGACCATGAATTCCTCTAGCAGGTATTCAATGACTTCATTAAGAAAATGTGTTCCTCGATCACTCACAATTTCTATTGGTAATCTGTATCTTACAAAGACATTCTCATACAAAATTGTGCAGTGATCCTTGCATCTTCTTTTTGTGTCGCTTTCGCTTCAACCCATTTTGTGAGATAGTCCGTAGACACGATGATATATTGGGTATGGGTGCGATACGCAGGGGGTGAAATAGGGCCCCACAAAATCAAATCCCCATTGCCCGTGCTCCCATCATTGGTCGTAGTGGCATCTCATCTCTTTTTAT
Organism: Adiantum capillus-veneris; assembly: GCF_014529385.1. Classification (NCBI taxonomy): domain Eukaryota; kingdom Viridiplantae; phylum Streptophyta; class Polypodiopsida; order Polypodiales; family Pteridaceae; genus Adiantum; species Adiantum capillus-veneris. Next base: position 94,478,586 of record NC_140937.1, on the reverse strand, counting down.
CGGCACTTTAGTGCGCTGACATGCGTCACAACGCTTTACAAATTCCTCAGCATCCATGTGCAATGTAGGCCACCATATACCCACGGTTAAGACAATTTTTGCCGTCTTATCGCCTGAAAAATAGCTTCCACTTATTCCTCCATGTGCGTGTTCTAGAATCAGCAGGTAATCACTTTCACTTACACAGATTCTAAGTTGATTGTCCTTTCCTCGCTTGTAGAGTTGATTTTCAATTAAATTAAAGTCTCGAGCCTCCAACTCTATAGCCCTTTGTCGTGCTTTTGTTATGTTTTCAGGAAATGTCCTTGTTGTTAAGAAATCAATGATATATTGAATCCATGCAGGTGCAATGGTTACCTGAAACAATGTCGCATGATCCACCGGTCGTTTAACACTACATATAATACATTTGTTAACATAAGCATGTGTCTCAGCATACATAGTTGGCCAATATACTCCTAAGTGTTCCAATCTTTGGTGTGTTTTCATTGTTGAACAATGAAAATGCACAATCTTGGATGTGTGCTTCCTCAAGATAACACTCAAATTCCTCTAGATTTATGGATAATCGTAGAATTTTATCCGAGCTTAGATGGTATAGTTGTCTCGCAATCAATTGGAAGTTTTTTGTTTGTTGGAATGTTTGTTGTTTGGATCCCTCTTCTTTTTTATCAAATCTACCTGCAGAGGAAAGAATGCTAACAATTTTTTGAGACCATTTGGGTATCATTTCAATATTGAAAAGATAAGCATCAGGTATGTCATCATCGACTTCTTCAGGAGCTTCCCCGTTTTGTAGCCTTGAAAGATGATCCGCTCGTAGATGCGTTTTACCTTTTTTTACTACCATTGTGAAGTCAAACTCTAGCAATATAATAAACCAACGTACAATTCTCCCAGTATTTCATGGTTTATTTACTAGATACAGAAGAGCTTGGTGATCTGTGAAGAACACAAATTTGTTTGCAAGAGATAATGCCGAAATTTCTTTACAGCATATATCATTCCTAATCCCTCTCTTTCAGTGGTGGTATAGTTCTTTTCTGCACTATTTAGTTATCGGCTCGCATAACAAAATGGGAAATCCATTGTTTCGTCTCCAGGTTGAGCCAGAATACTCCCAATTGCTTATGCAGAGGCATCAATGTGAATATGGAATATCTTTTCCCAATTTGGTTCTTTAAGTATAGGTGCTAATACAAGGGTTTCCTTAAGCTTTTTGAATGAAGTTTCACACTCCTCAGTCCAGTCGAAACTGACTATTAAGCGATATAGTGGTCGTGCAATGACCGCATACATATATATGAATCTTCGATAATATCCGCAGTGTCCCATGAAAGATTGTACTTGTTTGGCATTAGTAGGCCTGGGCAAGTCTCCTATGACTCTAATTTTGTCTAAGTCAGTGGTTATGCCATTTTTTGAGACAATATGTCCTAAGATGCGGCCTTGTCTTACCATAAAAATGCACTTTTTCGGGTTGAGACAGATTCGACATATTCTACACTTCTCAAATATCTTTTGTAAATGGTCAATGTGTTCTTCCCAAATAAGAGAGTGGACACAGAGATCATCCATATATATTTTTAAGAATATTCTTAGTTATTCTTTGAATGCATGAGTCATTAACCTTTGGAAGGTGGCTAGGGAATTGGTTACGCCAAAAGGCATAACTCTATACGCATATATTCCCCATTCTGTGGCAAATGCGGTTTTGTGTTGATCCTCTATTGCAATTTCCAATTGGTTGTACCCCGAAAACCCATCCAAAAATGAATAGGTTTTTTTTTCCGTTACCCTCTCAAGCACATGTTTTGTGATTGGCAAGGGATAATTATCCCTTATTGTTGCTGCGTTTACCTTTTTGAGGTTCACACATACACGCAACTTTCTGTTCTTTTTGGGGACAACCACAATGGGTGACACCCAATCTGTATGCTCGATTTCAAGCTTGTCAATCTCTTCTTTGATTCGTTTAGCGAATGTGTCATTATATGTGTAAGGATGCTGTTTACTTGGTTTGGCATCTGATTTCAACGGAATTGTATTATGGCATATCAATGGATCAACTCCCTTGAGGTCTTGGTAAGACCATGCAAACACATCTTTATACTTCTTGAGAAGCTGTGTTAGCATTTCTTCTTCTTCAGGCCCTAAATCAGTTGCTATATAGACATGTTGAGGCTCTTCGCCTGGCGCAGCGAGGTCAATTTGTTTTGCATCTTCCGGCCCATCGTAAGATTCTTGGTTTATTCTTTCCCTTATTGGTGGTGTCATTATGATTTTTCTGTTTTGGATGGTGAATTTTTTATAGTGGGACGGTACATCCATGTTTTCTTTTTTTGAATCCTCCTTACCTTCACTTTCTACCTCAGTAGTCCATACCTCTCATAACGTCTGTTTAAGTTCTTGGTATTTCTTTTTACGCTCCATTTTGGTCCACTCTGTATCTTTCGTCTTTCCACGTTTTGATTGTTAAGCTTTTCTTGAATTTGTTTCCGTTTTAGTTTTACGTGCTTGTTTTATGTCCTCATGTGTCCTTATCCCTCGAACTCTTGAGAATCTCCCTGATATTTTGTCTTTTACACAATCCTCTGCCTTGACTAGCATTAGATAGTGCGTTTTGTCTTTTATCCTGGGCATCGGGTTTTCTCTAATCTTGTTTTCTGCTCTTTTTTTTCTATAGCGTTCCTGGCATCTAGGGTGCTGATTTGCAAAATCATAAACCTTGATATTTGCGGTTCTTTCCCTACTCTCGCTTGAGCTGTCTGAACACTCGTTATCTGCATCATTACTTAATTCCAGATGCTCAGAGAAGTCATAAAAATCTTCTTGTTCTGGTGAGTCTACATTCTTATCTCCTACTGGTACAAGGTTTACCATGTAATAGGGTAGCACATCATAGCCTTCCTTATCACAAAATTTTGTCGTTGGACTATCTGTAATGGTACAGACGTCCAACGTTGCTAGTATGTGTTCCCATTCCATAGGTTCTAATGCATCTTCGGGAAAAGGTTCCATAATATAATCCTTGTCTTCAATAGCTCTTTCTAAGATGCATTCCTCTCTTTTCAAGCTCCCACAATGTGAAGCTCTACACATCCATAGCTCTTTTTTCTACCCTAACCATGCTGGGAGTTCGGACCCTGCCAACGTAGCTGAATCAAACTCTTCCACTAATGTTTCGTTCACATCTTTGTAACTATGGTCTTTTAGGTATATTATGGTTGTAGTCTCCCCACGCCTGAGGTATATGTGGTTATAAACCCAATCCTGTACCATCTTTAATTGTCTCATGAACGGTCTTCCCAAGATGATCTCGAAAATGTTCTTTTTGCCAAAATCAACTATTGCAAATGTATGCTCATACTCGATTCCGCAAGAGGTGACAATTGCTTATTCTAAAAGTCCTAGAGGCTTTTCCATGAACCTATCTACCAGTTGTAATTTCATTATGGTTGCTCTCAAAGCTGGTTTTCCCCATTTTTTCCACATTTCTTTGGTGGCGATAGCGACTCCTGCTCCACTATCGAAAATAGCCTTGGATACTACTCCCTGGAATTCTACTCGTAGTGTGGTATTTCCATCTTCTCCCTCATAATATTCTCCAACCTTGTAAAGGTACAGGCCTAGTGTTCATTTGAGGCTTGTCCAATTCTCTGATCCCTTCTTGAATCCTCAAGGTAGGGTCTTTTACTCCAAATTTTTCTAAGCATTTGCCTACGGTGGTCCACATGTTTGGTCGTAACCTCAGGAGTTCGGCTAACCTGATTGTGCATGCCACAGGGGTGGACAATAACTCAATCAACCCTTGTGAATCCATTACTCTGTTGGGAGAAAGTCTTTGAGATGGTATTGCTCTCACTTCAGACTTAGCTTCATACTCCCCTAGGTAAGAGGGTAGAGTTTTTAGCGAGTCAGGTTGGTTGTGCCCCGAGGAGGTAAGATCTCATTTTTCTTCTTCTCAGCGCGATTTAGTTGGTAATTTATCCCATTAGCTTCATTTGCTTCCCGGAGCTACTTCCACATGTCATCTAGACTGTCACACTCTTTACCCATCCCCGCCGATGTTTTGGGTTGGAAACCATCAAACGTCTCATCTGTTGTATTTGACACTATGGTAGGTTCCCGCTTAGACTCTGAGGTAGTCGTGAGTCCCTCCTTTGTGTCTGCTTGTTTCTCTAGATTTGGTGTGATAAGGGTTGGAGCAGGCACCTCGTGCCAACTTGCAGGTTTACTAGGTGGGTTTCTATCAAGGATTGCGCTGTTTCAATCATCTTTCGACACATTTCCAACCTCTATTTTTCTAGTTCCGCATATGGATAAGTCGTCCATCTTTGCCCTTGGTTTTGGTTGTTTTCGATTCTGGCTTCATATGCTTTTAAAAGTGCGTCAAGCTGCTCATTTACTTTTTCTATTAGTACTAATCCTTCCGATCCTACACTTTTGGGTTCCACTATTTTCTTGGGCCTGGTTGCAGCAGTGTGTGAACTTAAACTAGTTAGATCCTCTAATCGCTCCAATCTATCCTTTGTGTGTTTTAGCTCCTTGGATAGAGCCGTTTGCTCTCGTTCCTTCCTGGCTTTCATACGAGCCTTTCTAGATTTTCAAGTGCTTCGTTGATTTTTCATTTCTACATTAGGGGCATCGGTCTTTGGCTCTTCAATTATGGGTTCGTTTGTCCTTCTTTGAACTTGTGCCCGTGTGACTACCTAAATAGGTATTATTGTTTCATTTTCTGACCCCCCACTGGATGGCACTGCTTCCAGCATGTTTAAAGTAGTTTTTGCTCCTTTGCTCGGGTTCTTAGGGCATTCAGGAATCAAGTGAGTAATTCCACATTCGGTGCAATACGCATTGACTCTAATGATTTCATCGTGAGGACAGTCCCGTAGCCAATGATCTCCACCACACTTATAGCAGGGTCCCTTAGGCTGTTGAGGTGCTCCTTGAGCTCCTCTCTGTTGGTAAGCATGCCTATGCCCGCCCATGCCTCCGTTGGCTATGAATAACAGTGTTCATTCATCCAAGATGTATCTTCCTTCTCCTGCAGCCTGGGCAGCTGTTGGTGATCCCGTACTTCCAATCATGCTCCAAGGTTCTTGCGTCTTAGGTTCTTCATGTGGAAAATAGACAGGATTTGCTACATACCCATTGGGATCTTCGTAATATGCATGCATGGGTACCAAAGCCTTCTCTTCAGGTTCCTTTACCGTCGGTGCATACCTTATGCCGTCCGGTTTTACTCCTGGTAGGGGTAGTTGTTGCCCCAATACTGGTTGTGGTCTTTCAACTCCTACAGGTCCTGGTAGGTTACCTGCTTGATACCTAGGCATCGGTGGGATTTGAGGAGATACTACTTGAGCTTGGGGAGCATAAGATCGCTCTCTCACATGTCCCTTGTTATAATAACATTCCTCCGTCACATGGTTTGTCCATTTTTGTTCAATTACACACCACTTCGGCTGCTTAGCATACATATTAAATTTTTTTAGCACTTCTTCCAGCAACTGCTCCTGGCTTACAGCTACTTCTCCTTTCTGTGTTGACTTAGTGGACTTGCTTCCACTTTGTTGTGAGGATGAATCGTCATCAAGATCCTTGAATTCACCCTCCTTGTAGACTGCACAATTGTCTACAAGGTAAAGAGCTTCCTTAGTTAACTCATTTAACATTGTGTTCCTCTTCATATGTAAGTCCTTCTAGAGATCTGCGTTTCTCAGTCCTTGAATAAATATAAGCATAAGTCTGGACTGGGTTGGTAGTTCTTTCATAGGGCAAAACTTCACATATCTCTTTAGTCATAGGGTTGCCTTTCACCCAGATTCCCCTTCCTTCTGTTTGAATTTATGGATTTGTGAGACTGTATTATGAGCTATCCCCCTTTTTGGGAATTCCTCAATAAACTCGTCAAAAACCTGGACCTCCATAGACTCAAATCTCTACGCTCCACAGAAACAAACCAAGTGGCTGCATCCTCTTCTAGGGTAAGTCCAAACCCTGCAAATTGAGTACGAAAATCCAAAACTTCTTCAGCTCTAATTACATGCACGAAGGCTGCTACATGATCCTTAGGATCTCTGTTTCTCGAGTATTTCTTGTTTACCCATTTTTGCACCTGAGAAGGTCTAATTCTATGATGGTCTAAAAATCTCATCATTGGTTCTCCTCGTCCTCCTCGATATGCCTCTTCTAGCCTCCGGTGGTGGGAGGGTTCCTCTCCCAGAGGTGCTCCTAAGCCATAATTTTTGACGGTTCTTGCAAGAGGTGGTTGATCTCTCCGAACTCGTTCTCTTTGTTCTTGTTCTATGGGTTGTCTTCCGGGCTCTACCGACTCTTGAGTTTTCAGCTTACTCTCGCCTTGGTAATGTGAATGGAGTGGTGGTTCTTGTAAATCTCTTATCCCTCGTGTGGCTGGATAACCACCTCTATTTAGGTCTTTTTTGGATGTTGTATTTTGTTGAATCCATGCGTGCAATGATGGTTGGGTTGCCTGTTGGTTCTGATAGTTGAAAGTCTGCTGCCGGTTAGAATGTGATGTTGCGTTGTACTCTTCTGAAAATGGATTTGTAGACTTTCTAGGGGTATAGGTGGACCTTGGTACTTCTTCGGGGGCATATGTTGATGTTTCTAGAACTGTTGCCTTATCTACCTCCTCTGGCATAATTCGTTTGTATTCTCGCCCGTACCTGTCAACAAAAATGATATCCTTCCCAATAGAAATTTCATGAGAGAACAAGTAAAGAACCTTATCATCGCTTAATTCATTTGGGTAGGGTTCTTTGCATCAAAAATAAGAGACTACTCCCTCTCTCTCATGCTTGTACATTCCCACATTCTCATTATAGGTAGAGACTCTGGTTGTTTTTCTATCATACATAAAAAGAGCTCCAGGTCGATCAATTTTAGGATGTGGCTCTTGAGTTTCTGAGACCATTTTTCCTTTTCCCACATTATCTCCATACCTGTTGTAATCCTCAAGGTTCCTAACTATCAGATAGTGGTTCTCCCTTTCATCTCGGAATCTATCTCCATCATCATAGACTTGAATTATCTCCAGTCTCTGAGAAGGCCGTTCCTCTATACAAATACACTTGCGTCCCTGATAGTCATAATAAACTAGGGCTCCTCGAGAGTTTGTTCCTTCTAAGAAGATTATAGTGAACTTGGCCTTGTTCAAAGGGTTTTGGGAGGTACTTCCTCCTAGCATTGGTTCTTCACCGGAGAAGCCTCCTGGCTGTTGATTAGCCATCATGAAGAAGGACTTGTCTGATGAAGTGTCAGTATCACTACCTTCCTCAATGAGTGGGGCTAATGGATCTAGCCTTGCCTGAGTTACACTCTCCTCAGTGGATACTAAGCTATCCTAATCACATGCCACTTTTTGGTCTCTTGGAATGTGTCTCCCTGATCTTAAATTCATCAAACTTAGCAATGCAATTTATCACAAATCCAACCACTCACCTGGCAAGGGATCAGTTTCTGCACAACTTCTTGCTTTGTTGCTGAATATACCTTTACACAAGCGTTTAATTTCGGCAATCAAATCAAAGAATTTAATCACTAGAGGTGGTCTTAGTAATGATTGGTATAATTGGAGGGTTAATCCCAACCACTACTGTACTCTATACACTTACGATGTTCTTGATTAGGTCCACTAATCTTGAACTGTACACCACCTACGTGTTTGTCAGTCTAGAGGTAACGTCTTAATTCTCGTCTTTGCTCCGTAAATAGGTCCAATTTCACTTCTGAAAGAAGTTCTGGAACTCTTAAGTCAACTAGAACCTCCTTGTATGTCCACAGTATAATATTGTCCTAACAATGATCATGTAGACATCGTACGCGTAGGATGTCTAGTTGCTCTGTTTTAGATAAAATTTGCATTGTAGCTTTCCCTTGATGTGCTGAGCTCACAGCTGTTCTCACTTTTTGGTTTGGACACCTATAAGCTAGTCAACTAATCAAAAATCTGTTCCAGAAGCCTAATGTCCATTTTGATGAATTCACCAGTCAAATCAACTCCAAATTGGACCAAACATGACTAGGAGGTTTGTCTAAGGCTATATGAGAGCCTCGCATGTCTTAAATATAATTTTGGCCTTTTAATCATGCATTAGACATCCTACGTGTAGGATGTCTTTTGCATCAGAATTTAACCCAACTTGGCCCACAACTTTTCCTTGATGTGTAGATCACCCTAGTGTGTTTAGATTTGTGTTTGAATGTCAAAAGACCCCAAACTTAGCTATTCTTTCCTTTTTTCGTCAAAAGTCTGCTTAAACCCCAATTTTCTCACCCAACTGAGATGAAACGTTTCACATGCACTCAATAAATCATGTAGATCATGCACATGAAGACATCCTATGGTTTTGGTCTCAAAATTATGCCTTGGCACAATTTGGGTAGGATGTCTGGCAATTCCTGTCTTTTGGCCACAATCTGTCAAGATATGGTCAATCTTTCACTTTCCAGGTGAAAATAGGGTAAAACCTACCTTCTAAACACTCTAGTCAACTCAGATTCTCAAAATTCCTGCCATATCACCCTGTAGACATCCTACGCGTAGGATGTCTACTATCTTATAATTTAATTTTTTTCTGCCAGTGGACTTCCCAATGCTCTATAGACCTCTCAGCAATAATCACAGAAACTTTTGGACTTTGATTCAACTTCTAAACACAATTTACCGTCTTTTATATTTCTTCGATGAGCCTAACAGCAAATATAACATGCATGAAGTGCTCCATATCATAAATCATGATGTCCTACTTACCCTACTAGTACTCATCATGTGAGATGGTGATTTTGGTGCCTCGGTTGCTTCCTAGCCTCGCACGGACTCTCAAGCTATCTTCTCACCGTATCTACCACTCCAACTCCTACTCTCCACACCACAACCTAACTCCTATCTAACACTACATAAGACGGACGATCCACCGCCAGCCATACGCTCCCTAGACTCCTCCTAAGACCTAGAGAGTCCACCACCCTCTAATCCTATCTAAATGTAAAATAAGACTCTGGCAAGCCAGAGAATCCCTATCCTTAAGAACTAGTCTCGGTCAACTACCTAGGGTTTTCGTCCCAGGCAGCAGCGCCAATGTTGGCGGATATGCCACGACGGACGTCAGCACAACGAGAACTCACCTAACAAGAATTGTCAGCTAAGGATGAAGCTCAACCCGCAGGAGCATGGAAGCAAGCATAGGGTGTCAACCTCCCGGGGACTTCACTAAGGATTAGCATATGATGTCACGTGAGTGTACAATAGGGGGGTTAATAAGGCCAAAAAGGTAGATTTTACAAAGGAGGGTCCCATATATAGGGGGTAAAATGGCAGTTTTGGTGCACGCAGGTGACGTCTTCCTAGTACTACTAGTGAATCCCCCGAGGTCAACCTACACTCGACTGACTATTGACTACTTCCTACAGAGGTCTCTACCCAATGTCTAAGTTACAGCCTACTATTGTGCACAGGAGGAGATTTCCTACAATGCTTCCATGAGCCAAACACCCATTATATGTTCTCGAAAAGCTACGAAACTTGAGGGATATCCTATTAACACCAATAGGCCACTCTCCCTAAGGTCCGTGACCCAAAACCCTACCCATAAACACCCAGTGCAGAATCACGTAGGATGTCTTACAGTTTTTGCAGTTGGACGTTTCTGAAAACTAAGGTGTCGGGCCGTACACGCGCAGTGTGGGTATTGGCGTGTAGCTCTCTCCGAGGGCAACACGCTGCACTTCTCCATACTCGATTTTGACCACCAGTGTGTGCGCGTAGCATCAAGATAAGCTCTCACTCTCTCTCGTACACAGAATACGCTTCTCACAGACACTTCATAGAATGAACAGGGGGGAGGGTTATTAAGGTTAGAATTTGGTATATATACCTTCCAAATACAAAACCTCATGTTCCAAAGTGAAATCCTACTTGGTCTAACGGCAAAAATAATATACAAAATTGGAAACTTCTGCAAGCCCCAAGTATTTACAAGTGAAATTATGGGTTTTCTTAATCAGGGAATGACTACATAGGATTTCCTTCTTTTATCATTTCGTCAGTCTTCAGTTGAGTGTGGCCTCCCGTCTTCAGCCTAACAGTCTTCTAAAAGTCATTTTCCAAAGTTGCATTCACCTTTTTGGATTAAATTGTATTCATAGGAGTTTGACCCCATGATATAAGGTATTGATAATAGGTCCTTTCATTTAAAAACCTCCTAAAAATTCATTTCACTATCTTGTTTTATTATTTTCTATGTTTATTAAATTTATAATTTCTTATAAAAAAGCACTAAAATATTTTTTGTGTTTTAAATTTACATTTCATTGTTTTTATTTTACTTCTTTCTCATTTTGTTTCAAAATGTTGATATGCACCTTTCACTTGTATGATAGATCATACAATTTTATATTAAAACACAACAAAAATTCCATGTGATCATTGGCACTTATTTGAATGTACTCTTCCTCATCTCCCCTTAACTTAGTGGACCGTCATGCCTCTCACCTTGTTTTACATAAATCCATACATATCCCTCAAATTTGAAGGGTGGTCTATTTCTATACTCTATTTTAATCTATTTCTATTTCCATTTTAAAGAGCTTAAGGAAATGCTGAACTCTCGATGCTTTCTTGCATCGAGAAATTTTAAGCTAAAACGTCGTGTTGAGCACCTCCACACATCGTTGTCCTACTACACTTCAGAATGCGTAGATTACACTTCAGATTGCGTAGATTGCACGTTGCATCATTCCTTCTGGAATGACGAAGGGTTCCACCTCTTCCAGATAATCCTTGATGGTCATTCTCTTCTTCTTTGCCGGTGACTTCGAGGCTTTGTGCAAAGAGTGACATCATGGGAGCCTTTGTCCTGTGGGTAGTCCTTGCCTATGGAACATGGCCATGTGCTTGGATTTGGATTTCGGCAAGATTTGATGCTTATAAGGGCCTGTGTGGTGTTTTTGGGCTCAAAAAGTGTATCTTGAAGGTGTTGGGGGTCAAAAATGATAAGAATGGCCTCAAACTTTATATATGGGCTCCTGATGATGAGGTGATTGGATCTGGAATGATAAAACATTCCCTGCATGTCAAAAAAGTCAAATAGACAACCTACGCGTAGGATGTCTATTTCATCATTTTTTCCTTCTGACCACACAGATTGGTTGTTGATGTGTTAGTGAATGTGTTGTGCAAGTTTCATTGGATTTGGACAAGATTTGGTAGGTCTATGGCCCATCATTGCCTCTATGCCCTAACTTTGCGTTTTTTCATGCATATGGGGTAAAATTTGGTCCAAATGTGATAAGACTTGGTGGATAGCTTGTAAATGTCATTCAAAAAATGTGCATCGTGAAAAATGTTGGAGTTTGTGCCCAAAAGTGCCCCTGAGACATCCTACGTGTAGGATGTCTCCTGGTGATTTTTTCATGGATGGTGCTCCCAGTGCTTGCCCTTGGCCCCCCTAAGTCCCTTTTGAGTCTAATTTCAACAAAAAAGTCAAATGGATAGAGAATAACTCCCTGTGTGGACTTCAGAGCCTCCGAGCCATTTTCTGACTTTTGGAGTGCTCTTTGGCAATGAAATTTCTTGATGTTGGTCTCCATAGCTTCCTGATCCCTTGGGGATCCTTGCCGTATGGTTTTTGTCGACTTTGGCTTCACCGGAGCTCCATTTGGCAATTTGTCGCTCTAGAAGCACCTGTGTTGAGTTTACATACCTTCGATGATTTGTGGTGGTCTATCACCATAGAACCTGGTTGTTGATGGTCTAGGAAGGCCGCTCGTGAAGTTTGGTGGCAAACGGGCTTGCGGTTTGGCCACAAGAGCAATTTGACGCTTTGTGTGTCTGATGCCATTTCTGAAGTTTAGTGCCGCTTCGGGTCACTTTTTGGTCATGCGGGTCATATAGACTTGTCGAGCATGTCGAAATGCTCCTACCCATGAATTTTGGTAGCATTTGGTCGTCGTTTCACCGATTTCCCATTTGCTGGCCTCTTGCGGATTTCTGGGACTTAGGGTTTTTCCCGATGTTTTCCTACTGCCTTTGGACATCCAAGACTGGTCTCCTAGACTAGGGTAAGCTGCCAATGAAGTCTTGTTGCTTTCGGGTTAGCCGTTACGCCGTCGTCTCTACTTGTAGGTCTCTACCGCCCGCTTTGTGTGTGACCCCTACGCTAGTTTTCGCGACATAATGACAAACATGCTCGAAAAGCTCAAGGTGGTGAGCCTACCTCTCATGTCTGGAGCTCGTCGAGTAGTCGTGCGCGTCGTAGAAGCTGCTAGAAGATCGGTCCGCTCTAGGTGGTAGAAGCTCTCTCCACAAAGTCAATAGTGAGAATGAGCTAAAATGAGGTGAAAATTTCTTATAATGGAGGTCCCCTAACCATTTTTTAGGAAATTTGACATGTGTTCCTATCTTCTTGCGAGATGCGGTTTAGGCCCAAAAATTTCTTGATTTGGACTCCATTTGCTCTGTTTACCAGAAATTTGGCATTTCGGTCAAAACCTGGCCAAAACACGCTTTCCGCTCTAGTCTCATAATTGCGCCCCCATTGTACCATAGGTTGTCCTATAGTCACTGATCATCCCATATTTTTTCTTTTTCATTACGACTGTTTTTCACCTGCTTTTTGTATTTTTGAAGTTTTTGTCGAAAATTAGTGAAATTAAAAGGAAAATAGCAAATCGAACCCAGAAAATCCCCAAAAATCATAATAAATCACAAACATCACCGCAAAACATTATATACACTCGCATGCAATTTGTATGGCCGGATTTCTCCGTTTTACCAATATTTTTCTCGAAGAATGGCTATTTCTACTTATATACACACACCTAGGGGCTTGATTTGGCGTTTGGCCCCATATACCTATGGATACATGTTGTATAAGGGCATCTATACTTGGGTTACTCCAAAAAATTTCGCAATCAAACAACAACCCTTAAAATAGTCAAAAATCATGCCCTTTTTTGCTGTTTCTGTTATTGGTTCCGCATTTGAGAATGCCTCTCCCCGTCCTAGCTGGAGTCCTCCCAGATGACAAGGTATCTCCTCGGAGTATGTGTCGTGCATGAGTTGAAAAAGTTGTGCTAATTCCTGGCCGATTAAGTGGCCCTACTTTATGCATACTCGGTCAATGCATGGAAAAATTAATGTTGTGCAAGAGAAGGGAATAAGCAAGATGCTTATTGGCATTCGTTGTCGAGGTTTTCTGTTTTCTTTGTAAGTAACAGCTGTAACTCTATTGCTCTCTGTGTAATTGTCTTTTTTGCAAAAGGCACTTGCTTTACCGAAACTGTTGATAGAGCCGTAGCTGTGTCTAAGGAGAGAATTGGCTGGGCCATAATGGTTATGGGCCGTATTGCCTTTGCTTTCCATTGGTATTTTGTTGCTGCCGGTTTTTGTAGATGGTTTGGCACTTTATTGTTTGCCACTGGTTTGTTGTTTATTGGCATCCACATAAGGCGGTTTTCCTTTTTGAAATGCAGCTGTCTGCCTTCCGTTGGTGGTTGTACTAAAGGGCGTTCCTTTTGCTTTTGCTTTGGTATCCAAATGCTAGTGACATTTGGGTTATGGCTAAGCATTTTCTTCGGGATCCATATATGTTTTATGCCATTGGTTTGAGGTTGAACCATTTGTTTTGTTGGAATTTTCTTGTTGCATTGTTGTTTGTCTGCCATGGCATTTCTATCCTTCCACATCCATACTTGTTTGCTTTGTTTTGGTAACCTAGATCTTTGCATTGCGGCCGGTGACTTCATCTCTCTGTAATTAGTATGGTTGGCTTTTACCTGATTGTTGGTCTCGGGTATCAGGTCGTTCTTTGATGGCATTTTTGCTTTTGGCTTTTGTTCCAGTGATTGCATGGCTTGCAACTGATCATTCTGGTATTGCTGAGCAAAGGCTATCACCTGTTGTTCATGTTCATGCTGAATTTTGACTGCCTTTGCTTTCCAATCAATCTACACATTGTACTCTTTTTGCCAAGGTTGTCCCAACATTAATTGGTGTTGTGTGCTTTCATCCGCCACTACATAGAATTTGTGTGGGTAGAGACATTGATGTATCTGTACATGCAATATAGTCCATCCCAATGTATTCAACGGGTGTGATGTGCTACTTTCCAGCACTTGAGGAGTAGGATGAAGTTGACCTGTGACTTCGAGCTGTTGGTATACGCCGTAAGAGATCAAATTTGCTTGAGCTCCCGAATCAAGCAATGCCGTCGATTCAACTTGATTATTTCCCACTTTGACCGTAATTATTGGCTCCACTGTCTCTTCATCCAACTTCGTCAGTCGAATGGCATTGATTCGCAATGGTGGTCCACTTTGTTGTTGTTGTCGCAGAAGTCTTCTTTTTGCAATGCGTTCTTGTGCTTCTCCTTGAGCGTCCTCTCGTACTCTCTGTTTTTCCTTCATTCTTTGTTTTCCTTGATGAATTTGTTGGAGCATCTCCTGTGTGAGTGGTAGATGATATCTCTTCAGTTGACATCCACTAATCCAGTTCGGCATTTCTTCACCTGCTAATGTAGCCAGCTTGACAGCTCCACTTTGTGATAGATCACTAATCACAAATGGTCCCATCCCTTGCTTTTTAAGTTTCTTGGCATGTTGCTTCAAGGTATAAACAAGTACGTAATCACCTGTTTTGAACTCTTTGCAATTGGTACGCACGTGTTTGTCAAAAAATTCCTTTTGTCTTCTCTTTTTAGCATAGATTGAAGCCACAGCTCATAAGCAAAGTTCATCTAGCTTTTCAAGATCATCAATTCGTGAAAAGAGCTCATGCCCTGTCCATTCTAAGCTTTTTGCTACTCGTAGAGTTGGAGTTAAAAACTCTATGGGTAGTATAGCATTTAGGCCAAACACCATGTTGTATGGTGTTGTTCCGATTGATGTTTTGTAAGCTACCCTGTATGCCCATAGTGTTGAGTGTAGCTGCTGATTCCAATCTGTTCTTGATTCTGACACTATTTTAGTGAGGACCGTGCATAGTGTTTTATTTGTGGCCTCAGCTTGCCCATTGGCCTGTGGATGGTATGGTGCAGATTTCCTATGTATAACCATGAATTCCTCTAGCAGATATTCAATGACTTCATTAAGAAAATGTGTCCCACGGTCACTGATAATTTCTATTGGTAACCCGTAACGTACAAAAACATTCTCATACAAAAATTGTGCAGTGGTGCGTGCATCAGCTTTTTGTGTTGCTTTGGCTTCGACCCATTTTGTGAGATAGTCCGTAGCCACTATGATATATTGGGTATGGGTGCGATATGCAGGGGGTGATATAGGTCCCACAAAATCAATCCCCCATTTTGCAAATGCTCTTGCTCCCATCATTGGCCGTAATGGCATCTGATCTCTTTTTATTGGTACCTTGGTGCGTTGACATGCGTCACAACGCTTTACAAACTCTTCAACATCCATGTGTAATGTAGGCCACCAAATTCCTACGGTTAAGACAATTTTTGCCGTCTTATCGTCCGAAAAATGGCCTCCACTTATTCCACTATGTGCATGTTCTAAAATCAGCAGGTATTCGCTTTCACTTGCACAGATTCTAAGTTGATTGTCCTTTCCTCGCTTATAGAGTTGGGTTCCCAATAAACTAAAAGTCGTGAGATTCCAGCTCTATAGCTTTTTTCCGTGCTCTTGTGATGTTCTTAGGGAACGTCCTGGTGGTTAAGAAGTCAATGATATATTGACTCCATGCACGTGCTATGTTTACCTGAAACAAAGTTGTGTGATCCACTGGACGTTTGGCACTACATATAGTACAATTGGTAACATAAGAATGTGTGTCCGCATACATAGTTGGCCAATAAACCCCTAACTGTTTCAGTCTCTGGTGTGTTTTCACTGTTGAACAACGAAATGCACAACCCTGGATGTGTGCCTCTTCAAGGTAGCACTCGAATTCTTCCGGATTTATACATAATCGTAGGATTAGGTCTGATCCAAGATGATACAGCCGTCCTGCTATCAACTGGAAGTTTTTTGTTTGTCGAATTGTTTGCTGTTTGGATCTGTATTCCGTATTATCAAACTTACTTCCAAAGGAAAGAATGCTAATAATTTCCTGAGACCATTTGGGTACCATTTCAATATTGAAAAGATAAGCATCTGGTATGTCATCATCTACTCCTTCAAAAGCTTCCCCGTTGTGTATCCTTGAAAGATGATCCGCTCGTAGATGGGTTTTACCCTTTTTGACCACCACTGTGAAGTCAAATTCTAGCAATATAATAAACCAGCTCTTTTATCATCAAGATCCCTATATTGCACGGTTTATTTACCAGATACAAAAGAGCTTGATGATCTGTGAAGAACACAAATTTATTTGCGAGCAAATAATGCCGAAATTTCTTTACAGCATAAATCATTCCTAACCCTTCCCGCTCGGTGGTTGTGTAGTTCTTTTCCGCACGGTTTAACTGTCGGCTCGCATAGCAAACCGAAAAATCCATTGTTCTGTCTCCAGGTTGAGCTAAAATACTTCCAATGGCATATGTTGAAGCATCAATGTGAACATGGAATATCTTTTCCCAATCTGGTGCCTTTAGTACAGGTGCTGATATAAGGTTTTCCTTCAGCTTTTGGAATGAAGTTTCACACTCCTCGGTCCAATCGAAATTGACTAGTAAACGATACAGAGGTTGTGCGATAACCGCATACATGTATATGAATCTTCGATAATATCCGCAGTGTCCCATGAAGGATTGCACTTGTTTCGCATTAGTAGGCTTGGGTAGGTCTACAATGACTTTGACTTTGTCTAGGTCTGTGGTTATGCCATTTCTTGAGACAATGTGTCCTAAGATTCGGCCTTGCTTAACCATGAAGACACTTTTCCGGGTTAAGAGAGATTCGATACATCCTGCATTTTTCAAAGACCTTTTGCAAATGGTCAATATGTTCCTCTCGTAGAAGAGAGTGTACACAAAGATCATCCATGTAAATTTCTAAGAATATTCTTAGGTATTCCTTGAATGCGTGCGTCATTATCCTTTGGAAAGTGGCGGGGCATTAGTTAAGCCAAATGGCATAACTCGATACGCATAAATCCCCCATTCTGTGACAAACGTTGTTTTGTGTTGATCCTCCCTTGCTATTTCCAGTTGGTTGTATCCTGAAAACCCATCCAGAAAGGAATAAGCCCGTTTCCCGGCCACTCGCTCAAGTACATGTTCTGTGATTGGTAAGGGATAATTATCCCTTATGGTTGCTGCATTCACCTTTTTGAGGTTTATACACACTCGCAGTTTTCCATTCTTTTTGGGAACTACCACAATGGGTGACACCCAATCTGTATGTTCAATCTCATAGATGAATTCAGCTTCCATCAGCTTATCAATCTCTTCTTTGATTCGTTTAGCAAATGTGTCATTATATGTATAAGGACGTTGTTTGCTAGGTTTGCATCCGATTTCAAAGGAATTGTATGTTGGCATATCGATGGATCAACTCCTTTGAGGTCTTTATAGGACCAAGCGAACACATCTTTATACTTCTTGAGAAGTTGTGTTAACCGTTGTTCTTCTTCAGGCTCTAAATCGTTAGCTATACAGACTGGCTGAGGCTTTTCACCTGGTTCTGCGAGGTCTATCTTTTTTGCATTTTCAGGTCCATCGTAAGATTCTTGGTTGGTTCTTTCCCTGACTGGTGGTGTCATGATGATTTTTATGTCCTGGATAGTAATTTCCGATAGTGTGATGGTACATTCATGTTCCCCTTTTCTGACTCCCCTTTACCATCACTATCTTCTTCAGTAGTCCATATCTCTATCAAAGACCGTTTCAGTTCTTGGTATTTCTGTTTACGCTCCAGTTTGGTCCACTCTTGGTCTTTTGTTGTTTCTTTTTTTTATTTTTGAGATTTTTGTGATTTTGTTTCGGTTTTAGCTTTTCGTACCTGTTTTATTTCCTCTCGCGTTCTTTCTTTTCGATCTTTTGAGAATCCTCCTGATATTTGATTTTTAACACAATCTTTTGCTTTTACAAGCTGCTTTTACAAGCATCAAATAGTGAGTTTTACCTTTTATCTTGGGCATCAGGTTCTCTCTCGTTTTGTTTCCTGCTCGTTTCCTCCTATAGCGTTCCTGGCGTCTAGGGTGTTGATTAGCAAAATCATAAAACTTGATATTCTCGGTTTCATTTCCCCGCTCACTTGAGGTGTCTGAGCATTCATTAGTGGTTACTCATCCTATTAGCCTCGTTGGCCTCACGAATTTGCTTCCACAGATCGTCTAGACCGTTATCGTCTTTACCCATTTCTGCCAATATTTTAGGCTGGAACCCATCACTTGTCCCATCTGTGGTATTTGGCACTATGATAGGCTCTCCTCTGGACTCATAGGCATTAGTGAGTTTTTCCTTTGTTTCCACATGTTTCTCTAAAGTTGGTTGGACTGGGGTTTGAGCTGGTGCCTCATGCCAATTTGCAGGTTTACCCAGTGGGTCTTTCATCAATCATTAAGCTGTCTCGATCATCTTTTTACCGACCTTTGTTTTTTTATTTATGCATATGGATAAGTCATCCACCTTTGCTCCTGGGTTTGGTTCTTTTTAAATCTAGCTTCATAAGCTTTTAGCAGTGCATCCAACTGCTCATTTACCTTGTCAGCCAGTACAGATCCTCCTGATCCTGCACTTTTGGGCTCTGCTATTTCCTTGGGTGCTATGGTTGCCGTGGTGTGTGAGCTTAAGCTAGCTAGATCCTCTAACCGCTCTAATCTCTCCTTTGTATGTTTTAACTCCTCGGATAGAGCTGTTTGCTCTCGTTCATTCCTGGCTTTCCTACGCGCCTTTCTAGCTTTCCAAGTGCTTCTTTGATTTCTTGTTTCTGAACTTTGGGTATCGATTTTTGGTTCTTCAACTATGGGTTTGTTCGTCCTTCTTTGAGCTTGGGCTCGTGTTACCGCCTGAATGGGTATGATTGTTTCATTTTCTGATTCCTCCACTGGAAGGTACTGTTTCTAGCATGTTCAAGGTGGTTTTTGCTCCTTTGCTCGGGTTTTTGGGGCAATCGGGAATCAAATGAGTAATTCCACATTCTGGGCAATACGCATTGACTCTAATGATTTCATCATGAGGACAGTCTCTCAGCCAATGGTCTCCACCACACTTGTAGTAGGGTCCCTTGGGTTGTTGAGGTGCTCCTTGAGCTCCTCTTTGTTGGTAAGCATGTCTCTGTCTGCCCATGCCTCCATTGGCTATGAACATCAGTGTTCGTTCATCTAAGATGTATCTTCCTTCTCCTACTGCCTGTGCAGCAGTTGGTGGTCCTGTATTTCCTATCATACTCCATGGTTCTGGTGTCGGGGGTTCTTCCTGTGGATAATAGACAGGGTTTGCCGCATATCCATTGGGATCTTCATAATATGTATGCATAGGCACCAAAGCCTTATCCTCTGATTCAGTTACTGTTAGTGTGTATATTATACCAACTGGTCGTAATCCTGGTAGGGGTGGTTGTTGCCCCAACACCGGTTGTGGTCTTTCTACACCTACAGGTCCTGGTAGGTTGCCTGCTTGATATGTAGGCATCGGTGGAACTTGAGGGGAAGCTACTGGAGCTTGGGGAGCGTAAGGTCTCTCTCTCTCACATATCCCTTGTTATAATAGCATTCCTCGATCCCATGGTTTGTCCATTTTTGTTCAATAGCACACCACTTGAGTTGTTTAGCCTGGGGTTTGGTGTACAAGTTGATCTTTTTTAGCACTTCATCTACAAGTTGCTCCTGGGTTACCACTACTTCTCTTTTCGGTGCTATCTTAGAAGACTTGCTTCCACTTTTTTGTGAAGACGAATCGTCATCAAGGTCCTTGAACTCCCCTTCCTTGTAGACCGCACAATTGTCCACCAGGTAAAGAGCTTCCTTGGTCAACTCATTCAACGTAGTGCTCCTCTTCATATGTAAGTCTTTCTGGAGATCTGCATTCCTTAGTCCTTGGATGAATATCAGCATAAGTCTGGACTGAGTTGGCAGTTCTTAGGACAGAACTTAACATATCTTTTTAGTCTTAGGACTGCCTTTCGTACAGATTCTCCATCTTTCTGTTTGAATTTATGGATCTGTGAGATGGTATTATGAGCTATTCCCCTTTGTGAGAATTCCTCGATAAACTCGTCAAACACTTCCTCCATAGACTCAAAGTCTCTACGCTCTACAGAGTCAAACCAAGTGGCAGCATCATCCTCTAGGGTTAGTCCAAACCCTGCAAATTGGGTAGGAAAATCTAACACCTTACATGCACAAAGGCTGCTACATGATCTCTTGGGTCTCTGCTTCCTGTGTATTTCTTGTTTACCCATTTTTGCACTTGAGAAGGCCTAATTCTCCGATGATCTACAAACTCATCATTGGATCTCCCCGTCCTAATCGATATACCTCCTCATTTCTTCTATAATAGGCTGGTTCCTCTCCCAGTGGTGCTCCTAAGCCATAATTTCTAACGGTTCTCGCTTAAGGTGGTTCTTCTCTTCGAACTCGCTCTGCGGGTGGTCCTCCAGGCTCTGTTGACCCTTGAGTCTTTGGCTTACTCTCTCCCTGATACATTGAATAGAGTGGTGGTTCTTGAAAATCCCTTAGCCCTCGTGCGGCTTGATAACCATCTCGGTTTCAATCTGGTTCCATTGTTGCACTCTGTCGAAGCCATGCCTACAATGATGGCTGGTTTGCCGGTTGGTCTTGGCTGTTGAATGCTTGTGGTCGGGTGGAATGTGAGGTAGTGTCATACTCATCTGAAAAAGGATTCGTTGACTTGCTTGGAGTGTAGGTGGCTCTTGGCACTTCCTCAGGGGCATATGCTGATGCTCCTGGACCTGTTGCCCTCTCTACCTCCTCTGGGAGAATACATTGGTATTCTTGCCCGTATCTATCAACAAAAACTATACCCTTCTCCGTAGCAGTTTCATAAGAGAATAAGTAAAGAACCTTATCTTTGCTTAATTCGTTCACATATGGTTCTTTGCTGCGAAAGTAAGAGACTATACCCTCACTCTCATGTTATAAGTTGGAACCCTGGTTGTTTTCTTATCATACATAAAAATAGCTCCGGGCCGATCAATGTTTGGTGGTGGTTCTTGAGTTTCTGAAACCATTTTCCCTTTCGCCACGTTATCTCCATATCTGTTGTAATCTTCAGGGTTACTAACTATTAGATAGTGGTTCCCCTTTTCATCTCGGAATCTATCTCCATCATCATATACTCGTATTATCTCCAATCCCTGAGCTGGTCTCTCTTCGAAACAAATGCACTTGCGTCCTCGAAAGTCAGAAAAGACTAGGGCTCCCCTCGAGTTTGTTCCCTCTAAGAAGATCACAGTGAGCTTGGAATCATTCAAAGGATTTTGGGAGGTGCTTCCTCGTTGCATAGGTCCATCATAGGTGAAACCTCCTGGCTGTTGACTACCCATCATGAAGAAATATTTGTCTGACGAAGTGTCAGTATCACTACCTTCCTCAATATTCGGTGCTAGCGGATCTAGCCTTGCCTGAGTTACACTCTCTTCGGTGGACACTAAGCTACCTTGGTCACCTGCCACCTTCTGGTCTCTAACAATGTATCTTCCTGATCTTAAATTCATCAAACTTATCAATGCAATTTATCACAAATCCAACCACTCACCTGGCAAAGGGTCAGTTTCTGCAAAACTTCTTGCTTTGTTGCTGAATATACCTGTACACAAGCGTTTTAATTTCGGCAATCGAGTCAAAGCATTTATCTGCTAGAGGTTATCTTAGTAATGATTGGTATAACTGGAGAGTTAATCTCAACCACTACTGTATTTTATACACTGCTTATGTTCTGGATTAGGTCTGCTAATCTAAAATTGTACTACCCTCAGATGTTGGTCAATTTATCCGAAAAAGTATGAATTCAGTCTTTGCTTCGTCAAATGGGTAAACAAGGTCCAAATTCACTTCTGAAAGAAGTTCTGGAACCCTTAAGCCAAATGGAATCTCACTGTCTATGCCAGGTCAAATTTTCTTTGCATTATGCCCCAATAGACATCCTACGCGTAGAATGTCTCTTGTTGTGTTTTGCCTGGATTTTTGCATTATGGTTTCCCCTTGTTGTGTTGAGACTACAGCTGCTTTTACTTCTTGATTTGGACACCTATTAGCTGGTCAATGAGTCAGAAACCTGTTTCGACAGCCTGTTGCTGCTATTGATCAGTCTAATCAACTCCAATTTGGACCAAAATTGACTAGGAGACTTGCCTTAGGCTATACAACACCTGGCTATGCTCGTTGTCAAAGTCTGGCTTCAATTTCTTGCTTTAGACATCCTACGTGTAGGATGTCTTTTTCATCAGAATGGCTTCAAACTCAAAGCCCAGGCTCCCCTTGAGTTACTGATCACTTTGGTATACTCAAAATTTGGTTTGGAGTCCAAAATCACTCAGAAGACATCCTACGCGTAGGATGTCTTTTTGGTCTGTTTGACCCCAGACTTGTCCCATAGCTTCCCTTTGATGTCAGTAACCCAGTGGTATGCTTAAATTATGGTTTGGATGTCAAAAGTCCCAAATTTCAGCTGTTCTTGCCTTTTTCAATCAAAAGTGCTAAAGTGTGCTTTGAGCCCAATTTTCTCACCCAAATGAGGTGAAACCCCTTTCAGTCACTCAATATATCATGCAAAACATGCTCATGCAGCCATCTTATGGTTTTGGTCTCAAAATAATGTTTTGGCACTATTTGGGTAGGATGTCTAGCAATTTCAGTCTATCTGGCCTTATCCTGTCAAGATATGGCCAAATTTACACTTTCCAGTTGAAATTAGGGTAAACCTTACCTTCTGAACACATTGGTCAACTCAAAATCCCAAAATTCCTCCTAGATTAGCATGTAGACATCCTATGCGTAGGATGTCTCCTGGCTTGAAATTAATTTTTTTCCTGACAGAAATGCTTCTGATGCTCTGTAGATCTATCAGAAACACTCACAGTAACTTTTGGACTTCAATTAGGCTTCGAAACACACCTTTGCGTCTTTTACAAACTTGTAATGACTTTACCAAGCAAGTGTACATGCATGAAATGCTCTAGATCCTGAATCATGATATCCTACTTACTCTACTCCTACTTATCATGTGAAATGGTGATAATGGTGTTTTTGGTTGCTTTTTGGCCTCTCCGGACTCTCAAGCTCTCCTCTCACCGCTTCTACCACTCCAACTCCTACTCTAGAACTCGACTACTACCTAAAACTACCTTGGTCTACCTAATCTACCTAAGTCGAAGGATGTGGGCCAGGCACACGCTTCCTAGACTCCCTCTAAGACCTAGAGAGTCCTCCACCCTCTGATCCTATCTAAATGTAAAACAAGACTCTTGGCAAGCCAAAAATCCCAATCCTCAAGGATTAGTCTCGGTCACCTGCCTAAGGTTTTCGTCCCCGGCAACGGCGCCAATGTTGGACGGATACGCCGCAACGGACGTTAGCACAGCGAGAACTCACCTAACATGTAAGTTTAGCTAAGGACAAATCTCGACCCGCAGGCGCGTGGAAGCAAGCATAAGGTGTCAACCTACACTCGACTGACTCCTAACTAATTCCTACAGAGGTCTCTACCAATTGTCTAAGTCACAGCGTTCAAGAGTGCATTAGAGGAAACTTCCTACAACGCTTTCTAGAGCCGAACACACATCAAACAATCTTGAAACACCATTGAACTTGAAGGAGACCCTACTAATACCTATAGGTCGCTCTCCCTAAGGTCTATGAACCAAAATCCCAACCCAAAACACCCGGTGCAGAAACACGTAGGATGTCTGGCCGAAATCTGCAGGTCTTCGTTTTCGAAATCTAAAGTGCCTAATGTGTAGTTCTACTCAATGTGAACGCGTGGATATGCTGCAATGCAAAATCGGACAACGTATGCTCACCCAAACACCCGATGAAGCTCGTAGAAGGAGTTCGCAAAACTGGACCGTACGTGCGAAATGTAGGTATCGGTGCGTAGCTCTCGTCAGGGGCAACACGCTGCACTTCTCCGCACCCAATTCCGACCACCGGAGCACACGTAGCATCAAGATGAAGCTCACTCTCTCTCTCTCTCTCTCTCTCTCTCTCTCTCTCTCTCTCTCTCTCTCTCTCTCTCTCTCTCTCTCTCTCTTTCGTACATAGTACGCTCACTCACAGACTTCAAAACTTCTTTTTTTTAAATGACAAAAGGTTCCTCCATTAAGGTCAAAAAGTAGTATATATACCTTACAATTTCTCAAACCCTAAAGTTCCAAAATCAACCATCTTCTCAATCTAACTATCAAAACTGGGATACAATGTGGAAACTTCTGTAAGTCCCAATAATTACAAGGTGAAAAATCAGATTTTCCTCAATGAGTGAATAATTACAAAAATAATAATCCTCTGAATAGTTAGATGTCGTGGGGTGTGTCCAGCTTGGACGGATACGCCGCGACGGACGTCAGCACAACGAGAACTCACCTAACATGTAAGTTTAGCTAAGGACGAATCTCGACCCGCAGGCGCGTGGAAGCAAGCATAAGGTGTCAACCTACACTCGACCGACTCCTAACTAATTCCTACAGAGGTCTCTACCAATTGTTTAAGTCACAGCGTTCAAAAGTGCATTAGAGGAAACTTCCTACAACGCTTTCTAGAGCCGAACACACATCAAACAATCTTGAAACACCATCGAACTTGAAGGAGACCCTACTAATACCTATAGGTCGCTCTCCCTAAGGTCTATGAACCAAAATCCCAACCCAAAACACCCGGTGCAGAAACATGTAGGATGTCTAGCCGAAATCTGCAGGTCTTCGTTTTCGAAATCTAAAGTGCCTAATGTGTAGTTCTACTCAATGTGAACGCGTGGATATGCTGCATTGCAAAATCGGACAACGTATGCTCACCCAAACACCCGATGAAGCTCGTAGAAGGAGCTCGCAAAACCGGACCGTACGTGCGCAATGTAGGTATCGGCGCGTAGTTCTCGTCGGGGGCAACACGCTGCACTTCTCCGCACCCGATTCCAACCATCGGAGCACACGTAGCGTCAAGATGAAGCTCACACTCTCTCTCTCGTACACAGTACGCTCACTCATAGACTTCAAAACTTCTTTTTTTTAAATGACAAAAGGTTCCTCCATTAAGGTCAAAAAGTAGTATATATACCTTATAATTTCTCAAACCCTAAAGTTCCAAAATCAACCATCTACTCAATCTAACCATCAAAACTGGGATACAATCTGGAAACTTCTGTAAGTCCCAATAATTATTGAAGGTGAAAAATCAGATTTTCCTCAATGCATGAATAATTACAAAAATAATAATCCTCCGAATAGTTAGATGCCGTGGGGTGTGTCCAGCTTCTAACAGTAGCCTTTAAATTTAAAGGCGTGACTCTTTTTTGGACCATTGGAGGGAGTTGTAGACAATTCTTGTGGCATCGAATATCAAATTACATTAACAAAAATAGATTTTGGTGCAAATCCCAACTATAAATCCATATCATGCAATCATTCATATGTCAACTTACGAATGATCCAAGGCTAGGCAATAATTAAATACATATTTGAGGTAGGTAAGATGAATCACACATATGAATCTAATTGATCGTTTTAATGAATAGACCCTAATTGAGGAATTTGGTTGAATGTCAATCACAATGATTGAATTACCATCTTGGTTGAGTGCAAAGACATATTTTCATATGTGTGGTGCAAGTGATATCAACAACTAATGCAAGTAGTAGTGGCCTTGACAAAGATCTAGGAAGACATAAGGAAACTAAAATAGAGAAGATATTTGTATTGTTGTTGCTAGACAAAATCTTGATTTGTGACTTGAAACAAAAGAGAACCAATGATTCATTTTATGTTATTGCTGTAGTGCAACACAATATAAAGTTCTCCTCTAAAGAATCCTCTCACAAGAAAACTCTCCTTTTATAATTTAATTTTATTGCATTTGTAAGAAAATATTAGATTCTCTAGCAGTTTTTTTTTGGTAGAGCTACATTGAGCTACAAGTTGCATATGTGAACATTGGATTAATGCGTTGATCAGGTTTATGATTATGTAGTGGTTGAGTGTTCTTAATTTTATTTATTTATAGTAATACTCAAAAGGGTTAATATATTAAAACCACCATGGGTACATAAGCCGCATGCATAGAAATTGCCATGAGAAGCAAACACAACCAACCATGTCATTTCACAAGGCTATCTACAGGGAAGCCTAACCCATAACCATGCACATGTATGGGTGCCACCACAAGGCCATATCATCACACTGTGTCCATATGAACATGGACCATGAACCATACAAAGCAGAAGGAGAAAGAAGACCTGAGAAGAGCACCTGCCAATCTCTTGATGCTTACAGACATTGGGCAATGCTAAGCAAAAACCGTGTGTTAGGCACCTACACATGTTGTTGTCCTACTAGCCTTGAGGACATGCACATTTCATGCTGCAACTTTGCCCAAAGAGGCAAAATCAGATGATCTTGGAGTCAAACTGATGCTACCTGCACCAAACATGGGACGACATAAGCATGCAGCACGTGAGCTCTCAAATAGGGCTTGCCAAAAACATTTTTCTTAATCGAAGTACACTACAAAGCTTGCCAAAAACATTTTTTGTAATCAAAGTAAAGAAGGGTACATTTAAAACTCTTATGGTTTTTAGGCTGAAATTTGAAGAATTTACCTGTATTTACATAAACCTTGCAAATTCTTTCGGGTTTCTTCGAGGCAAGCTTGCAATCTAGCCAAGATATTGCAATTTTACCTTATTAAAAATACACCAAACTCTAATTTTTTGCAAACACTAGAAATAAATAAGGGCACAATAAAAACTCTTTCACTTTTTAGGTTCAAGTTTGAAGAATTGCCAATATTTACACTAAAAATTGCAAAAATTTGCAGCTTTCTTCAAGCCAAGCTTGGAATCTAGCCTAGACTTTGTAATTTTTATCCAATTAAAAATACACTAAACCCGATTTTTGGCAAACATTGGTCTTGAATAACCCCAAAATAGAAGGGCACGACGGACATAGAAGAGTCGAAGCTCAATACATCCACAAGTCACTCTCTCGCAACCCCAAGGACATGCTATGCAAAGAGAGGAGGGTTGCCCCTTTTATATTTGTTACACCCTCATGTGGGGCATATTGAGTTCCAAGCCCTTTTGTCTATCCCGTGGGAACACAATTTCTCCACAAGAGATATGCACCACTGTTCCAGTGGAGTTTGCACGGTTTGTGCATGGCAAGGTTGGCTTTATATACTGTAAGGTTGTTTACACATTTATCAATAAGCAAAGCGTGTTATTTTTCTTGCTTGAGTATCGAGTCTCTCTCTCTCTCTCTCTCTCTCTCTCTCTCTCTCTCTCTCTCTCTCTCTCTCTCTCTCTCTCTCTCTCTCTCTCTCTCTCTCTCTCTCTCTCTCTCTCTCTCTCTCTCTCTCTCTCTCTCTCTCTCTCTCTGTTGCACCTACACCTCGCCATGGTGAACCCTCACCGGCTACATCCACCATAGGCTACCTCAACAACCGGTATCAGAGCCTCGAGGGCTGTGCTCGAGGAGCCTCGCGGGACCTGCCACTCACGCGCATGGAGTTCGTTTTTATTTGAATATGCACACTGTCTTTAAAAGGTGACCACCTTATTGCCTTGCTCAAGGGGTTATTCATACAACGAATATTTTTTTAATTGGAACGTCGACGATGCCTTGACCTAGAAGATCTTCTTGCCACCCAAAGACCGCCGGTCAAGATTGTGAAGCTGGTTCACAACGGTGTTCATGCATCACCGAGGCATAGATAGCAAAGAGATTTTGTACGCATCTTAGACACCACAAGCTACGATTTCAAGCTTGATGACGACGGTGGTGATTAAGATCATATCAAAGTGTTGTTGTGGTTATCAAAAGCTCAACGACAAGGACAAGGAAAGCAAGTTTTTAACAAATTTGGAGTAGAAGATTCATACATGGCATAAAAAATCGACAAGTTTGACAAAGGTGACCAATTTACATCATCATTTAGAGAATTTTTGCATGATGAGTGTTCTAGATTTCTTATGTTTTGTTATGTTTGTCAACATAATCATATACTTTCTAGTTAAAGCCTCCTTTTACATTATCTATTGTCAGTTATTGTCATGCTTGTCAGTTATCATCATATCAAAATTGTACGGGCTCTAGACAGTGCCACACATGAGTGGTAAGACCTCCCAATTTATCAGTTTTTGTTCTCAAGTCCCATTTTTGTCCCACTTCTCGTGAGGTTATTGGGTACACATTAAACCCAAGGTTTAGAAGTGAACCAAACACTCCGATTCTCGGTAGCTAAATATTTGGCTTACACCCTATCTGTTCAAGGGGAGGTTATTATCATAGCACCAGGTTATGGGTAAACCAGAAAGTCTTGGTTGTGAGAGAACCTAAAACTCACGGTTGACGAGTACACCAAAAACTCGAGGTATCATGAGAGTGACCTGTCTAGTTGGGGCTTGAGGGGGGGATTGTTGAGTTCTAAGCCCTTTTTTCTATACCGTGGGAACACAATTTCTCCACAAGAGATATGCACCACTGGTTCCAATGGAGTTTGCACGGTTTGTGCATGGCAAGGTTGGCTTTATATACGATAAGGTTGTTTACACATTTACCAATAAGCAAAGCGTGTTATTTTTCTTGCTTGAGTATCGATTCTCTCTCTCTCTCTCTCTCTCTCTCTCTCTCTCTCTCTCTCTCTCTCTCTCTCTCGTTCTGCTGCACTTGCACCTCGCTATGGTGAACCCTCACCGGCTACATCCACCATAGGTTGCCTCAACAGGGCACTGACACGTGTGTGTGTGTGTGTGTGTGTGTGTGTGTGTGTGTGTGTGTGTGTGTGTGTGTGTGTGTGTGGCTATTTTAACATAAATAATAACACATAATTGAACTTTTACATTCAAAAGATAGCTGGCTCAAGAAAGGGAAATGATAAGTACAAAAACAACTCAGTCTTAGAATTATTTTTGTACATTGCTTATAAGAATGAAGCCTCATTCCAGTATATAGATATCAGAAGTACTTCCCCTGTACTAGCTCTATGTATAATCATGTGTGGACAACTGCTTTAAGCCAAAAAAAAGCTTCCAAGATAAGATAGAGTCCTTACCTTCATCCATCCAAACAAGACAACAGACATGATAGCCTTGAATGTATTTTATAGGTATCAATGGACTATACCAGTTGTTATCCATGTCCATCTCATAACTTTTTTTAACTTACAAGCTTAGTCCAAAGTATTTATGCTATTTTTCAAAAAAAAGTTTTATTATCCCACATTTTAATTAGTATTTAATTCTTATTAGAAGGTCATAACCCCTTCTACTCCAAGTGGCATGCTCCCCCCCCTTTTTTTTAAACCAACTTTTTGAGTTTTTATCTGCCAAATTAATGAGGCTCCATCACATGAAGCCGTAAAGAAGCCTTAAAAATACCATTATGAGTTCAAACTTGTTTTTTGTTTATTTAGAACTGATATCATTTATGTTTATATGGAATCCAATCCTTCCCAAGTTTATAAGTCACAATCTCTTAGCAAGCCAAGTGGAAGAGAACCTTTATGGAAACCTAGCCCGTCCAGCTGTCAAACCAAAAAAAGAGCTGGATGTTTGTAATCATTTGTTGTACCCGACCATGTGAATGCAAATAGTGTATTGCATCATCTCATCCAAACAACTAATATCTCACAGGTTCAGCAACGGTATGTAACTGGGCCTTATTCCCCCAAAGTCCCCAACATTTATAAAAACATGGAACATCAGCGTGAAGATGGGCAAAAAAGACCCCAATATTCACTAAGCCAACCCAAATGGTGGACTTTAGCAGGTTTTTTAAGCGACAGTCATCACGATGCCAAGTTTTAAGTGATAGTATCAAGTATAAGAACCAATATGCATTCGAGGTATACCCCCCATCCCAAAGCTGTTGGAATTAGGGTTGCAGAGAAACGCACGCAACTTGAAGACGAAGGAAGCTCAAGGCACACAATACAGAGTGTGTTACTTAGTGTGCAATGGAAAGATAGATAGCCCTAGAGTGATAGGCGTATATACAATGCTCGGGGGAAAAAACCTCTAAAGAGGGAAAAAATGCCCCGGCGGTCCTAGTGTGTTCACACACATCACTACCACATGTATATGGTAACAAATCCCCCCTGGAGTGATGCGGTGAACGAGAGCTGGCACATGAATAAAGGGAAGTGCCATGCCCTGAGGACATGATTAGTCCACAAAGGGGAGTAAGCCCAAAGCTTTGCAGAAAGCTTCAAGCTTCTCAGGAGACAATGCCTTTGTGAAAAGATCTGCAAGGTTGTCATGTGTTGGCACGTAAGCCAAGCTGATCTCTCCTGTTGAGAGCCTCTCCCTCATATAGTGGTAATGCACCTCAATGTGCTTTGTGCGAGCATGAAAAACTGGGTTCCTCGCAACTGCCAATGCGCTTTGACTGTCAGTGTAGATAGTGTTGGCAGTGTCCTGTCCGACACCCAAATGAGCCATAAGGCGTCAGAGCCATACACACTCAATCGTAGCTGTGAAGACTGCCCTGTACTCAGCCTCACAACTCAAAGTGGCCATAGTAGGTTGCTTCTTGCTCAACCATGAGATACATGAACTACCAAGCATGAAACAAAAACCACTTGTGGACACTTCCGTGTCAAAACAACCAGCCCAATCTCAGTCCGAAAAAGCATGTAAGTCTGGCAGCAACGATCCCCCCTTGGGATAAAACAAGCCAAGATGTAAAGTGCCACTAAGGTAGTGAAAAATCCTCTTGACAGCCTTCCAATGCTTAGACCCTGGGCTATGCATAAATCTGTTGACCTGTGAGACTGCAAATTGAATATTCGGCCTCGTGTTGCATACATAAATGAGGTAGCCAACGGCAATTTGGTAAAGAGTGACATCAACAGGATCGCCAGCATCATGTAGATTCAACTTCAAACCTGTTTCCATGGGAGTGGCAATAGGTTTGCAATCCTCAGGTCCAAACTTACATAGCAATGTCTCTATGTAACTTTTCTGACACAAGGAAATACCACCATCACACTGCTTAAACTGTATACCCAAGTAATGATGCAACAGCCCCAAATCTTTCATCTTGAAAGTAGCATTCAAATCAGCCTAAAATTCAGCAATATGTCTCTCATTTGGTCCAGTGATCAGCAAATCATCAACATAAAGAACCACAATGAGAAGTACATCACCCTCACGCTTTACATACAATGTGCTTTCTGTTGGACTGTTACGAAAGCCTCGTTTGACCAAATGAGTGTCAGCTTTCTCATACCAAGCATGAGGAGATTGCTTCAACCCATACAAAGCCTTCTTACATCTGCACACTTTGTCCTCTTGTCCTTTTATGACAAAACCGCGAGGCTGCGTTGCATAAACTTCCTCAAATATGTCACCATTCAAGAAAGCAGTAACAATGTCTGATTGATGTACATCCCAACCAAAATGAGCTGCCAATGCACATAGAACACGCACAGTAGTCATACGACAAGTGGGAGCAAAAGTCTCTTCATAATCTATGCCTTTTTGGTGTGCATAACCTTTTGCAACAAGTCGAGCCTTATGGCGATCGATCTCACCATCCGTCTTGCGTTTCAACTTGTAAACCCACTTCGTACCAATGGCCTTTTTGCCAGGAGGCAAATCACATAAAGTCCATGTGTCATTTTCTATAAGTGCATCATATTCTGATTGCATGGCAGCCATCCAATTTTTTGAATTCTGTGCTTCATCAAAAGACAGAGGCTCCTCAACATCATGTAAGCTAGACACAGCCAAAGCATAACAACCTAATGCATAAGATGCATGGTGAGAGCCTGAACGAGTACGACTAGACAAAGGTGCATCCAATTTACTATCACGCAAAGTGTGCACCAGCCATTTTGGCATACCTCTAGCCTGCTCATTTTCAACCCTTTCCTCATCAAGTACATCATGTACATCTACATCAGTAATAGGCTGATCTAGAACATTTTCAGAAACCCCCATAGGCTATACATTTGCCTCATTGGACTTACATTCGTATTTCCACCAGTGAAAAGAGGCAACAAAGTGTCATAAATTTCCTGTGAGCTTACATTATTGTCTCTAGTACATGACAGCAAGGGTTGAATAGAATCTTCCACAAACACTACATCCCGTGAAACCAGAATATGTTTTGTTTGCGGATGATACAACCTGTAACCTTTGCTTTCAACACTGTAACCAACAAAAATACATTTGACAACCTTAACATCCAATTTTCTGCGCTGTGTTTGTGGCACCAAAGCATATGCCAAACAGCAAAAAACACGCATGTGCTCAATAGAAGGCTTTCTATCATGCCATGCTTCATATGGAGTAATAGACTGCAAAGCTTTTGTAGGACACCTGTTTAGTACATAAGTGGCACACATGAAGGCCTCAAGCCAAAAAGAATGCAACAAGGCTTGACTTTTGACCATACATCGTCCATTTCCGTAAGTGACCTGTTTTTCCTCTCAGCAACACCATTTTGCTGAGGTGTATAAGGCACTGTACATTGGTGTTTTATCCCACGACTAGCCAGAAATGCACTGAATTCATGAGACATATACTCCCCCCCTCGATCGGAACGGAGGGTGCCCATAGCACATTTTGGGACATTTTCAGTCATAGCCAGAAATTGTTTGAAGCACATAAAAACTTCGTACTTCGCTTTAAGCGGAAATACCCATGCATGCCTGTAGTAATCATCAATGAAAGTCACGAAGTAAAGGTAATTGCCCAAGGATGGAGCATGGGTCCACAAACATCACTATGCACAAGTTGCAACCTGCATGTGGCCCGAACTGAACCATCTTTGGAAACTTAGAACGCTGCATCTTACCCAAAATACAGCCTTCACAAACATGTTTGACAGGTGCTTCAAGAGGTGGCAAAGAAGCAACCATATCAGATTTCTGCAACCGCAGCAAACTGGCAAAATTCAGATGACCAAAACATGCATGCCAAAGTTTTGCATCTAAAATAGCCCTTGAATCTGCAACTGCATTTGCAAAATGTTGTCCACACTTGTCATACAAAGTGAGCTTATATAGCCCCCGACACAAAAGCCCAGATGCAAGAATTTCATCACCAAAATTGATATCATGAATTGTACATCTCTCATCCACAATTTTGACTACAAGTCCAAGTCTAGCAAGTGCAGATACAGACAAAAGATTATTATTGATCCCAGGTACATAAAATGCATCAACAAGTGTGAAAGAACTGCCATTTGCAGTAGTAAGCACAATCTTTCCAACTCCCTGAACCGGATAAGAGGCATTGTTGGCACAAGTGACTAAATTCCCATGAGGGATAGACTCGAGAGAGGTGAACAATTCACGATGTGAGGTAATGTGCTTTGTAGCACCACTATCAAAATACCACACATGTGAATCTGCAGCAACTGACAAAGCATGCATCATGGACAACAGGATTGTAAGTGCACTCTGTGCTAAAAGCCCATTCTACATCAACATCAGCAACACAATCTCCTTTCACAGAAGACTCAACAATGGCTGCATTTGTAGTGGAACCACCATTTGCAGTGGAACCACCCTCTTTCTTTTTAGCCTCTTTAGAACAGTCTGCACAAGGGAACTGTCAGAAATACCTGCAGAAATAAGTTACTCATTGATATCCTTGACACCAGTATGAAAAGTGTCCATATCATCTTCCTCGTGCATAATCTTCGACTCCAGCTCTTTACGCAACAAAGCAATTTTAGCCTCATTGTGGCTTGCATAAAGACCTGCTAGAAATTCCCAAGCCTGTTTTGCAGATTTTGCTGAACGAATGTGAGGAACAATGGTGCGCTTCACAGACAACGCAATCAATGCATGAGCCTACGCATCCTTTACATCCCAACGAGATTGTTTTTTCGTAGGCAAAACAACTCTAATAGCATCAATCCTTGCAGCAAGACCTGCAACATCCTCAACATCGCATGCATCCTCAGATCCAGGACGTACATCATGCCCTGCACAAAATTTCAGATGCCCTTTGACACAAGAACAGGTTGCATCATGTAAGCCCACATAGGGTAATTGTCCCCATCCAACCTATCCTCAGCAACAAACATCTTGAATACATCTGTGTTGTTGTCAGCCATGGTAAATGATGCACCTGATGTGAAAACTGCCCGAAAATAGGAGAAACGGAGCGAGAACAACACGTGCTATATAGCGCAAACTGTAGTAGACTGTAAGGCACCTGTTATGCAAAAAACGGCACTGACAAAAATTCTGCACAAAATGACGAAATTGCCTATGCATACCTGCCTATAGTGGAAACGAAGGCCGAAATGAGCCCGAATAAAAAATCTGAGCAGACTACGCTCTACAAGTTTTCCCGAAATATTTTTCGACCTGCGAACGCTCGCCAAACCTCACTGTAATCCGAGAAAGTGAGTAGGCGTGTCCTGGAGCAGCTGACGACTAAGCCTAGGAGGACGTAACGTGCTCTGATACCAATTGTTTGAATTAGGGTTGCAGAGAAACGCACGCAGCTTGGAGAAGACGAAGGAAGCTCAAGGCACACAATAGAGAGTGTGTTTCTTAGTGTGCAATGGAAAGATAGATAGCCCTAGAGTGATGGGCGTATATACAATGCTCGGGGGAAAAAACCTCCTAAAGAGGGAAAAAATGCCCCGGCGGTCCTAGTGTGTTCACACACACCACTACCACATGTATATGGTAACAAAATCTCCTTTATGTACCGATAGGTTACTTACCATCAGAGTTTTGCATTGTCAAGCCAAGCGACAGTTAACATACACCTCTCCAACATCAGTGAGAAGAAGAAACCCTTTATATATACTTAGCCAACCTAAAACGGTGGGCTTTACCAGGCTTAAAGCAACAGTGGTCAAGATGCCATGCTTAAGTGACAGTTTTCACTTAAAAAATTAGTACACACTAGGGTATACCCCCCATCCCAAAACTTTTTGATGAACAGTATGCACCGTCGAGTTACTTATCACCATAATTTTCCAAGCCAAGCAACTTAAATATATATATATGCCTCCTATTCAAAAAAATCAGTGAACCAATTAACACAGAGTAACATAGCATCAAAATTTTGCTATGTAAAGCGCCATATTTATTATGCCAAACCCCAAATGTTAAGGATCACCTTCATTCAAACCATATAAACCTCGTAGAGGGGTCAGAGCTTTTTTTTTTTTAAAATCATTCATCCTTATGTATTGTCATGTAAAGCAAACCCGTTTGGTGGGCCTTATCAAGCATTTAGTGAAGGTGATCAAGATACCATAGCCTGGTTATGTTTGCAATTTAAACAAGAAAGAAAAACAAGTTCATTGAGCTACACCCTGTCTGGGGAATCGACAATATGTAGCCGCCTCAGTAGTGGTCCGGCTCAGTGGAGTAAATTTACCATAGCGCCTCACGGCAGGGTAGGAGGCTCAGTAGAGAGACCCATGTTTTTTACTTGCCAGATAATGCTTAAGTGGCAGTTATTAGCATATAAGGGTTCCATCCCATGGTAGATTTAAACTTCGTGTATCTTAAAAGAGTTGTAGGTTTTACAGTGTAGCTATCTACCCAGGGTGACAACATTAGGGTTTAGTAAAGTATATTCTAATATGCTAAAAACTCAAAAGCAAGTAATAGTGTGTGTGTGTGTGTGTGTGTGTGTGTTAGTGAGTGAGTGAGTGAGAGAGAGAGAGAGAGAGAGAGAGAGAGAGAGAGAGAGAGAGAGAGAGAGAGAGAGAGAAAAAGAGTTTCCCCAACAACCTCGCAACCCTCCAAAAGTAGTTACATATTGTTTCAAGAAAAAACGGAGTTAGTTCTACGAGAACCTATAATAATTTTCCTAATAAAAAAATTTATTAAATAAAGGCACAATTAAAACTTTTCCTATTTTTAGGTCAAAAAATCTAAAGAATTGTCGGTATTTACACTAAAACTTGCAAAAATTTGAAGATTTTTTGGTACATTGAAACTTGCAAAAAGTTTTTACTTTTCTTTAAGGAAAGCTTGGAATCTACGCTAACCTCGGTCTTCTTTTACAAGGAACACAGGTTTCCAATAGTCCCAAAATGGAAGGGCATGACAAGCATTGAAAATCTGGATTCTCAGTACATCCACGGTCACTTTGTTGCCACCTCGAGCACAGCCTATGCACCTCAAGCACAAGCTATGCACAAAGAGGAGAGGTGCACCTGTGCGTGGGGTGCAAGCACATGTGAGAGAGAGAGAGAGAGAGAGAGAGAGAGAGAGAGAGAGGTTGCAGTTCCTTATGGGCCTCCATTTGCGCAAAGGAAGAGAAAGATTGATGGAGGAGACAAGGAGGGTAATCGGGGGGTTGAATTGTAACGGAATATGGCTAATAACATGGATTGTAGCTCAATTAAAGTAATGATAGTGAGCATTTCTTTAAGAGGATTCTTAATGAACATAATGAGAGTACTTGATTGAAGGTAGCAAAATAAACATTATACCTAGTTAGCGTGGCATGAACAATACTTGCAAAAGAGAGGGAGAATTAGAGAAATTGACAACATTTCAAGACCAAATTTAGTCGGTCCCCCCTCCAAAAGGATTTTGTATTATAGATTCTCCCTTGAAGAGAGACTTGGTATAATACATGCTTTGTGTTCCTTGACACCTTGTTGATTCCATGAAGATGGTAAGCTCCATGCACCATTGACCAATATTATGCCCGTAACTAACTTGCAAAAACATTAACTTGTCCCCGGCCTCAATCCCAAAACCTCAAACATCTTCAAACGTGGAGAGAGCTAGCAAGGATGGAGGAAGATGAAGAGAAGAAGATGTTGAAGATGATGAAACAGGAAACAGAAGGAAGATAGCAACTCAGAGTAGGAAGAAGATGGAGAAGGAGAAGACACAGAGCTTGCGTACGAGATCTCTGTAGTCTATCTCTCTGTATTAGAATAATAGAGTATATATAAACTCAGAGCTACAAAGCTTATATGAGACCCTAAGAGATAAGGTGTCCTTTCACACCAGATGTCCAGGGGGAAAAACCCAGTGGGAGAAAAGTGCCCCTGGTGAAGCGCGTATACACTACTACATGTCTACAAATCCCCCTTGTAGTGATAGTGTGAATCCGTACAAGGTAGCAGATCATCATGTGTATGAGAGTAAGCCCAAAGCTTTTCGGAAAGCTTCAAACTTTCTCGTGATAACGCCTTCGTAAATAGATCTACAATGTTATCATGTGTAGGACAGTAAGTTAGTGTGATCTCCCCTGCATGTAGCCTTTCCCTGACATAGTGGTAGTGAACCTCTATGTGCTTTGTTCTTGCATGAAATACTGGATTCCTTGCAACTGCCATAGCACTCTGACTGTCAGTGAAAATGGTAGTGGGTGCCTGTTGACACTCACAAAGATCTGCCAATAACCTGCGTATCCATACACAATCAACTGTGCCGCATTTCCCAAGAAAAAACAATTCCCACTTGTGGAATGTCGTGTGTCAAAATCACCAGCCCAATCTGAATCGCTGTAACCAAGAAGCTGCATAGAACTGTGCTTTCCATACATATCCCCCCTTGGAAAGAACATGGAAAGATTAGGGGTACCTGAAAGGTAACGAAGTATGCGCTTCACAGCCTGCCAATGATGCATACCTAGGCTGTGCATAAATCTGCTTGCTTGTGAAACCCCAAATTGAATGTCTGGACGAGTGTTTCCTGCCAAATAAATCAAGCAACCAACCGCTGCTACATAAGTATGTACATCAAAAGGTTCTCCAGCATCGTGCATGCTCAACTTTGATCCAGTTTCTACGGGTGTAGAGATTAGTTTACAATTTTGCATACCAAACATATAAATATTTTGCCTGCAACATGTATATGCCATCCTCTGATTGCACAAACTGAATACCCAAGTAATAATGTAGCAAACCAAGATCAGACATCTCAAAGGTTTTTCTCAAAGCATCTTTAAACGCTTCAATTTCATCTGCAGTATTGCCTGTAAGAAGCATATCATCCACATAAAGTGTTAGCATAATGAGAACTCTATCTCTCTTTTTGACATACAAAGTACTTTCTGTTGGACTATTCTGAAATCCCTAGCCAATCAAATAAGTATGTATCTTCTCATACCATGCTCTTGGAGCCTGTTTGAGACCATACAAAGCTTTACGCAATCGACATACCTTTTGCTCTTGACCTTTTACAACAAAACCACTTGGTTGACTTACACAAACTTCTTCCTGCAAATCACCATTCAAAAAAGCAGTTTTAATATCCAACTGATGCACTTTCCAACCATGATGAGCAGCAATTGCAACTAGTGATCTAACTGTGGACGCACAAGAAGTAGGAGCAAAGGTTTCATCATAATCTATGCCTTTCTGTTGCGCATAGCCTTTTGCCACAAGCCTTGCTTTGTACCTGTCAACAATACCATCTTGTTTCCTTTTTACCTTAAAAACCCACTTTGTTCCAATAGGCTTTTTACCTGTAGGCAAGTCCACTAGATCCCATGTATGATTCTTATGAATAAAATCAATTTCTTGCTGCATAGCATCTTTCCACTGAACACACTCTAAAGCTTGTTCAAATGAATCAGGCTCATCTGCATCACAAAGAGTGCTAAAGCAAGCCAAATCTACTTGCTCTCTGCCAAAAGTAGTACCAGCACGTGTTTTTCGTGGCAACGGTGCATCCAACTTGCTATCCTGCAAAGTTTTTTTAACCCATTTAGGCAAGGTTCTTTCTTCCCTGAGAACTTCTTGCTCTTCACGCACAATTTCCTCTACATCATGAGGTGTCACATGCTGATCAAAAGATTGATCAAGATTATCAACCTGTTGTGATTCTTGATTCTCCACAAAAGAAGGAAGCAAACCTTCAAATACATCATGTGTCTGCATATGAGGTACATCAAAAGCAACCATAGATTGAGCAGTAGTTTCTGCAAAAATTACATCACGACTTTCAAAAATCTTGTTTGTAGCAGGATTGTAAAGTCTATAACCTTTACTTCCACTACTGTACCCCACAAATATAGATTTGATTGCCTTATCATCAAGCTTCCCACGTAATTGCTGAGGGATGTGAGCATAAGCAAGACAACCAAAAACACGAAGATAACTGACTGAAGGTTTTCTGTCATACCAAGCTTCATATGGAGTAATGGTCTTCAAGGCACGAGTAGGACACCTGTTCAAAACATGTACTGCACAAGCAAAAACTCCATCCAGAGCTTATGAGGCAAACTCTTAGCCTTGAGCATACATCTAGCCGTCTCCATTAAAGACCTGTTCTTCCTTTCTGCAACACCATTCTGTTGTGGTGTGTATGGCATAGTGCATTGGTGTTTAATGCCTTTCTTTCCCAAAAAATCCTTAAATGCACCTGACATGTATTCACCTCCTCGATCGGTACGAAGAGTCTGTACTTTGCAACCTGTTTCATTTTCAACCATGGTGACATAATGTTGAAAAATTGCAAACACATCTGACTTTGCTTTGAGTGGATACACCCAACAAAACCTGGAAAAG
Source organism: Adiantum capillus-veneris (assembly GCF_014529385.1). Lineage (NCBI taxonomy): Eukaryota > Viridiplantae > Streptophyta > Polypodiopsida > Polypodiales > Pteridaceae > Adiantum > Adiantum capillus-veneris. Next base: position 94,439,028 of record NC_140937.1, on the reverse strand, counting down.
TCATCAATGAAGGTCACAAAATAAAGGCTGTTTCCCATAGATGGCGTCCTCATAGGACCACATACATCACTGTGTACAAGCTGCAACTTTCGTGTCCCTCTAACTAAACCATCCTGCGAAAATGCAAATCTGTGCATCTTTCCAAGAACGCAACCTTCACATACATGTCTTGGTGGCGTCTCCAATAAAGACAAATCATGCACCATATTATGACGTTGTAAAGTCATCAAACTGCCATAACCAACATGCCCAAATCTAGCATGCCACAACTCAGCATCCTGCATGGCCTGAGTCTTTGTTTCCACAATACATACATGAATCTGCTTTTCATAACGATCTAGCACAAATAGTCCATTTTCCAGCGTACCTGTAGTGATAAGAGAATAACCATTCTCTTGATCTCGTACAACACATCTGTCATCCTCAAAAATGACCCGAAGACCATTTTTTGCAAGAGAGGATACAAACAACAAAATCTTCTTGATCCCTGGAACATATAAGACATCTGGCAAGCATAAATCTGAACCATCTAAAATGGTAATCAAAATCTTACCAACGCCTTTGATTGGATAAGAAGCATTATTTGCACATGTCACCTTCTTTCCTGCTGGAGCTGCATCCAATGAGCAAAACAAATCCTTCCTTGAAGTAATATGCCTGGATGCACCACTATCAAAGTACCAAATCATTTGTGTCTCGTCAACACTGTAAGCAGAAAAATCTGAACATACTAAGAAAGTCTAAGAATCCTGCACAAAGTTTGCAGACTCTTCTTTAGTTGTAGAAGAATCACCAGAAGTTGAAACAACCAAACTTGACTCTTTCTTCTTTTCTTTAGCAATTCGCTTTTTACACTCACTAATGTAGTGACCAGGTTTCTTGCAGTAGTGACATTTACCTTTCTTCTTGGACTTGTCGGAATCACCTTTAGACTTCTCTGAAGACTGTCCTGCACCAGACTTGGAGTGATGAGCACTCTCTTTACCCTTGTTTTTGTTATGTACAACAACAGCATGATCCCTACCATCCACCTGTAAAGACTTGTTCTTACGTGATTGATCCTCCTGCAATAGCAAAGCCACTAACTCTTCAAAACGAAGAGGCTCAGGATTAGCTCGCAAAGACAAAGTCAAAGAAGTCTGAAAAGTCAAATAAGATGGTGGTAGTGAATTGAGTGTTTTGGAAACCAAGTCCTTCTCTGGAATCACTTCATCAATGCTAAGCAATTGCTCTTTAAGATCCCTGATTTTTGTAGATGCTCAACGATATCGTCACCTTCGTCCATCTGTATTTAGTCAAGTTGTTTCTTCAAAAACTCTATTCTGGCAGCGTTTCTTCCTCCAAACATAACTTGCAGAGTGTTCCAAGTATCATCAGAAGTTCTGCAAGATCTGATATGTGGTGTGATTGTCCTCTTTATGGTTAAGGCAATCACAGCCATAGCTTGTGCATCTTTAGTATCCCATTTCTTTTGCTCTAGAGTGACTTGTGAGGGTCCTGCACCAACAGCTGCACCACGACCAGGCGTGGCAGGTGCAATGCTACCTAAACGAACTTCATCTCCAGATACATAATCCCACAATCCTTTACCAACCATAACATTTTTGGCCATAAAAGACCAAAGAGAATAGTTGGTACCATCCAATTTGTCTTCGGATGTAAACACACCAAAATCTCTTTCTCCGTAGATTGAGCCATATTGTGGATGCACACAAGAGAGCAAAAGAACCTCCAAGAGATTCACAAATATCCTCTCCAATGCAAGCATAACTCTACACAAAATCTCAGCACAAAGCTAAGACAAGCTGCTTCCCAAAAGAATTGTTTACCTGAAGAAAATCTGTCAAAAAGCACACCCTCTTGATCTAAACGCCTTCGAAAAGTAACTTCTGCTACGCTGCTCAGAACAAAATTCTGAGGGCTCTAATGGCTTCAAAAGGGGGGTAAAAACCCCAGGTCACCTAAGAGAATACTCTAGGAACGTCGAGGATGCTCCCACGAGCAAATTTTTCGAAAATTGCGATTGCGCGCGCGGACGCGAAAACGCAAGTAGAGGCTCTGGAAATCACCTTGCTTTGATACCAATTGTTGAAGATGATGAAACAGGAAACAGGAAATTCTGAGGGCTCGAATGGCTTCAAAAGGGGGGTAAAACCCCAGGTCACCTAAGAGAATACTCCTGGAACGTCGAGGATGCTCCCACGAGCAAATTTTCCGAAAACTGCCTGAAAACTACAATTGCGCGCGCGGACACGAAAACGCAAGTAGAGGCTCTGGAAATCACCTTGCTTTGATACCAATTGTTGAAGATGATGAAACAGGAAACAGAAGGAAGATAGCAACTCAGAGTAGGAAGAAGATGGAGAAGGAGAAGATGCAGAGCTTGCGTACGAGATCTCTGTAGTCTACTCTTTGTATTAGAATAATAGAGTATATACAAACTCAGAGCTACAAAGCTTATATGAGACCCTAAGAGATAAGGTGTCCTTTCACACCAGATGTCCAGGGGGGAAAACCCACTGGGAGAAAAGTGTCCCTGGTGAAGCGTGTATACACACTAACACTACTACATGTCTACAGAAGATTTATCTCTATGAGAAAGAAGTAATCTCTCACATATAATCACTCTTAGAGCATAGCTTAACATAGCGATAATGAAAATGGAGAGATTTGCTTTGAGCATAACTCTTGCTTGGATTTGCATTCCATAGCCAAGGGGTGTTGGTGTAGGCTCTCCACTTCTTAATCTTGGAGAAGGAGATGACTTGTGTGCACAACACACAATGGGGGAGAATGTGTGTGGCTTGTGGAATATATGAGAGAGAGAGAGAGAGAGTTTTGATTTTGCTACTTTACTCTTGCTACAAGCGTATTGGATCAAGATTTTGTGCTAGCTAATGAATGGCTCTAGTCATAACAAGCAAATGGTGTAGCATTTGGACAAGTGTCCTCATTTCCCCTTTTGAGAGAAAGATCTTAATTATTTAATTGTAGCATTTGGACAAATGTCCTCCTTATCCCCTTTTAAGAGAAAGACCTTAATTTCTTAATTATAGCATTTGGACAAATTTCCTCCTGACCTTAATTTCTTAATTGTAGCATTTGGACAAATGTCTTCCTTTTCCTCTTTTAAGAGAAAGATCTCAATTATTTAATTGAATCTAAATTCTTGTTGCACCTTCCTATAAGTCATCCACAGTTAGGCATATTATGAGGGAAATATTGCTAGGGGCTTGACATGTGACCTTAATGCCTCCTGAGTCTTGTCTTGCCTTGAGTATGTGTGTGAGTGTTCTCTCTCCTGCCCCTACTTTTAAGGCTCATTTTTTACTTGAACACCTCAAGCAAAAACCTAGCTTGTCTAAGGTCTAAAGTACCTAAAGGTCCTAGGTCTAAGGAATTTTAACACTAACCTTTGGAGGTCTTTAATGATGCCAACCCTAAGGTCTTTTAAGCGCCATTATCTGCTCATTTCTCTTTGGTACACCATCTCTTTTTTGGACCCTCAATGAGATGTAAGCTTTCCTCCCTTTGGTCCCGTGCTAAGATAAGTCTAAAAGCACATATGTATATTCTAACTCTTGTTTCCATTCGTTTTTCCACATTGAATAATCAGTTTAATATGAGAAAATCATTTGGGATAGGTAGATATTAGATTTAATGACATTACCTCTCTTTTGAAACCATATTTGTCCTTGACTACGAGGTAGATAAGATGAGGCCTTAGTCATTATTCTATGTTTCTTAGCGGGTACATGATCCTTTTTACCCTACGACATCATTTCAGAATGGATGATTAGTCCAATGGTGCTTGGTAGACTTAGATGCTGCAAGCATGTACGCTCTTTAGTCCATATCATACTCCCAAACGAGAGTGACAAATTCTACTTGGTGTTTGGAAGACGTTGTCATCACAAACATGATTCTAAGCATGCATACTATTTAAATTTGTGCACAATAAAAAGAGAACTAGTCTTATAAGACAAAAGCATTGTTAGTTTAAAGAGCATTTACATTTGCTTACTCTAGTGTAGCATTGTAAGCATTGACAAGGTTCATACTATCCTTAAGTTGTATTCCTTGCATCCATCTAGCATCTTCAAAAGGATAATTATTCAACTTAATAAGATACCGTCAGATAATCTTACCATGTCTTAGTACCTTGTCTTCATGTTGAAGAATGGATTCAGGCTGGAGCACCTCTTCTTGATCTTCGATCTCTAGCGGGTCCTCAATTATTGGTTCTCTTGGTGGCTCTCCTTTGTAAAGCTTAAGTAGGCTCACATGAAAAGCATTGTGTATGAGCCAATGATTGGGCAGCTTTAGTTGATAGGCCATCTCATTGATTGGTTTAAGATTTGAAAAGGTCCATAGTATCTTTTTGATAGCTTAGCATAATACTTTTGGTGGCTCGTAGGATTTTTGCCGATAGTTTGTCCCAATCGAGCCTTAGGAAATTTGAGTAGGACCCATTTATTTTCCTTGAAAGTTAAGGCCCTTTTGTGCTTGTTAGCAGTAGATTTTTGCCTTTGTTGTGAGATGGATATAGCCTCCTTAATCTTTTGAAAAGATTCTTGTAGGTCTTGGCTATACTCATCAGCAGCGAAGATCTTCCCATGTACCTTAAGTAGTAAGGGACTTTTAGGTCTTCCCTCAATGATCTCAAAAGGTGCCTTCCCTGTAGTAGTATAAACAGTGTTTGTATGCATACTCTACAAGGGGTAGGTACTTCTCCCATTGTGAGCGTTGATCTACTTTTGTGACAAAGATCTTGAGTAGATCTAGAATCATAAGGTTAGCTATCTCACTTTGGCCATCTATTTGTTGGTGATAGGCCGAAGAGAAATTTAACCTTGGTCTAGATTTTCAAAGAGACCTTTTCAAAAATTACTGGTCATTCTAAGATCTCTATCTGACACCATGGATGTTGGCAAGCCATGGTGTTTGAAAATCTGGGATATGAAGAGGATTTCCATTTGATGTGCCTTTATAGTCTCTTTGATAGGTAAGAAGTGTGCTTGTTTGCTAAACCTGTTGACTATTGTCCATATTCTCATATTCCCATGGATAGACTTGGGTAATTCAAAGATAAAATCCATGGATATGCTCTCCTATGGTGAATCAAGAATTGAAAATGGCTGAAGTAATCCAGGTTGCTTCTCTCTATCATACTTGGTCTTTTGGCATACCGCACATTTTGAAACATACTCTTGTATGTCTACTTTCATGGTAGGCCTATAGAAATACGTATCTACTCCTTGGAGAGTAGGTTGAATCCCTCTATGTCCTGCATAGGGAGGAGCATGGGTTTCATTCATTACTTTCTCCTGAAGGGAGTTAGTAACGCATAGCCTATTGCCATGGAGAAGATAACCATCCTACAAGGTGAAGGATTCTTCTTTCTTCCTTAAGATAAGGGTTGAAATTATATCCTTGAGATCAGGATCAGTAGCATACTCATCTATCATAGAAGATAGATCATTGTGAGTTGCTATAGACACATCATAAGTTACTTTCGGTTGTCGTGATAGTGCATCGGCCACTTGATTGTGCTTACCAACGATATGAGAAATATGAAACTTTTAAATTGCGAAAGAAAATTTTCCCACCTCATTTGATTGTCGAAAAGCTTGGTTTGCATCATGAAGTACTTAAGAATTCGGTGATCCATTTGTAGGATGAATGGGGTCCTCAAAAGATAGTGCTTCCATGTGTTTAGGGTATGTAGAACAGCTAGTAGCTCCTTTTCATATATGCCCAACACTCGCTCATCGGAATTGAGTCTTCCACTCTTGTATGCTATGACATGCCCTTCTTGAAGCAAGACTTCTCCAAGGCAATCTCTACAAGCATCACATTGGACCTCAAATGATTTTGAGAGATCCGATAGAGTAAGCACTGATTGAAAGGTAAGCTTTTCTTTGAGCTTCTCAAAATTATTTTTCTCTTTTGCAGTCCATGTGTACTTAACATTCTTATTTGTTAAGTCATGTAATGGTCCTGCTATTTGCGAGAATTTTCATATGAAGCATCTATAGTATGCACACATACCAATAGGCCATCATTTTATTACCTCTAACTTTGTTGGATTCATATGGATACCATGTTGCGAGATAATGTGACCTAAGTATTGAATCTCTTGAAGGAGAAATTCACTCTTCTTTTGATTAATGAAAGTTTATTCTCCCTCAAGCTTGAAAGATTACCTGGACTTGTTGCTTATGCTCCTCGAGAGAACTGGAGTAGATCATGATATCATCAAAGAATACTTTAGTGAACTTGTGATAGGGCCTAAAATTTTTCTCCATTAAGCAAGTGAATGTGGCTGAAGCATTTGTCAAGCCAAAAGGCAGACAAGATATTCATATAGACCAAATGTGGTACACAAAGTGGTGTCATAAATATAATATCTAGCTTTACCAAATGACTTTCTCATATTAAACTTATCATTTAATAGGGAAAGATAAAAGGGGAACAAGAGCTAAGATATACATATATGCTTCTAGACCTATCTCAACAGGGGACCAAAAGGAGAAATGGTTGAATCTCAATAGGGATCCAAAAGGAGATGATCTACCAAAGAGCAATGTGCAATAAGTGCTTTTAGATTTACCTCGGCAAACAAGGGACCAAGAGGAGAGATGGTTACATCTCAATAGGGCCAGTCCAAAAGGAGATAAAATATCAAAGAGCAACGTGAATCTAATGGAGCTTAAAAGACCTTAGGGATAGCTTCATTAAAGACCTCCAAAGGTTTATGTTAAAAAGGCCTTTGACCTTAGGCAACAAGCCAGGGCTGACCTTGAGGTGGGAATCCTACCCAAGCATGAGGTGCTTGTCGTGCTTGCTAACTAAAGTGCTTAAAGTGTTTATGGGAACCTTTCCCAAGTTTGAGGTGCTTCTTATGCTTAAATGACTAAGGTTCTTGAAGTGTTCAATTCAAAATAAACTCTAAAGAGGCGTAAATGGTTTCCATGCTTAAATGACAAGGTGGTTGCAGTGCTCAATTCAAACATGATATCTCTAGAAGCATAAAATACATGTCAAGATCCTCCACATGTGGCCCTCATGATGTTCTTGAATCCTATTGGATAGGCTTTAAAGGGGTCCAATGAGAATTTATATGCATAAAAATAAATAATTAAGTTCTTCTCTCAAAGAGGAAAAAGAGGACACATGTCCATATGATATAATTAAATAATACAAGAGAGAGAGAGAGAGAGAGGTGGACCAAGAATGAGAGGGGGTATACTCTCCCACACACACACATACTCTCATTGTGTGAAGTACAAAGTGCAAGAGCTCCATCTCCTTCTCCAATCTTGTTGAGAAGTGGAGAGCCTACACCAACACTCTTGGCTATGGAATGCAAATCCAACCAAGAGCCTCTCATTGTGTGAAGTGCAAAGTGCAAGAGCTCCATCTCCTTCTCCAAGCTTGTTGAGAAGTGGAGAGCCTACACCAACACTCTTGGCTATGGAATGCAAATCCAACCAAGAGCCATGCTTCAATGCTTAAGCTTGCCATCTTCTTCATCTTCATTACTATGTTATTATGTTATACTAAGCAAGAAGAGTGATGATAAGTGAGAAACTATTTCTTTCTCCTAAGGATAATTCTTCTTCCTCTTCCCTACCCTCATTCCTCGCTAGCTCTCTCCACCTTCGAAGGTGTTTGAGGCCTTGGGTAAACTGAGGCTTGGGATAGTTAATGCTTTTTGCAAAGTCTATGTTATGCTTGTGATGCATGAAGCTTTGCATCTTCATTGCATCACCTAGGTCTACAAGGAACACAAAGATTCTATTGTATCGTCTCTCTTGATGGAAGAATCTATAATACAAACGGCTTTTGGAGGGGGGACCAGCTCCAAGTAAAATCCGGTCCTCAACTAGTGTCATGGTCTCTAATACTCTCTCTCTCTTGCAAAAGTATTGTTCATGCCAAGTTAATTAAGTACTATGTTTATGCTGAAGGGGATCGAAGAGCACCACAGACGAAGAGTGAGAGAGAGAAGGAGACACACGACACACATTTATGGGTGGGGAGACTCAAAAAGTGAACAGCCCCCTATACACTTATGCTATGTATAAGGTATACAAGTAAGTGGGCGCCCAGACTCTGGGCGGTCGGGCAAGGCACAGGCGCCTATACCCCAACAACCTCCCACTTAAAGGCGATTGTGCCTTTAAGCAAGGGAACCTAGTCTAAAGACTACAAAAGGCGAGAGAAAATCGCTCTCAATCGATGCCCACTGGCTGGTTGTGATCGTGTGCATCCGGCTGTCCTGCTCTCGTGTAAGTCCATACACCACCAGACGTACCGCACACGTACTGCAAGTATGTACGCAATACCTGCATATCTCCCACATGCACTATGTCATCATCAGTCAACAAATGACTGACAACCCCAACTGCAAATGCTCCCACTACAACTACGATATCCGGTCTTAAGATCAACATCTCATACATGAGACCACCGAATGCCGATGCAATGCTAGCGGGCCCTGCTAGCTCTACGGAGCATGCATCAACATATATATCCCTGGCAATAGGCATATCTGACTGACAAGGCATGTCAGCCACATGCATCTCCTAACTAATCGCAAAAGATGCATCAACCTGTCGTGCAACCTCAGAGCAAACCAGCTGCTCTAGGTGTCTGCTGAAAGACATATCCTGCACAACTATATCCCCATGCTCACTGTCTAGCATAGAAAGGAATGACTGCATAATCGCTGACATCTCAGCCTCCTCTGCAATCATCCACTGCAAACATGACCACTCAGTCTGTTGTGACTCACTAGAGCTCTCATGCTCTAACTCCTTATGCATATACTCTTGCACAACGTCCTCCTGTCGTGACTCACTAGAGCAAGACCGCTCTACCTGTCTATCCTGCATAGAAGTATCTTGCACAACTGACTCTTTGCTTTGCTCAGTCACTAGCAAAGCATGCATGTCTGACTCTGTCACCTCTCTATGTGACTGCTCAAGTCGTGTCCCAACTGTGTGCACAACGAGCTCACTACTTTGCACTCCATGCAAAGCACCCTGCAACCCATGAGCAAAAGAGACTGTCCGGGTCTCTCGCTCTCTGCATGGCTGTAACAAGATTGATACTCGACCATCTCGCACCAGTACTACGTGCAATGGGTACCATGCGCCAACTCTAGCACCTCTCGCAATCACTAGCGAACCCAAATGCAACGCAAAAGATCGCTCAAGCAGCGATACTCGACATCCACTACCCTTGAGCTGACCAACGGAGATCAAACTCATCGTCAAATCTGGCACATGACGCACATCTCTAAGCACGTACGATGCACCGCTCGGTAATGACAGTCTCACATCTCCTGAACCAACAATCTCATGCAGTGACCCATTTTCCAATCGCACACTACCATGCACTCTGCTAGAATAGTTACTGAACCAGTCATGATATGGAGTGACATGAAAAGTAGCATCCCTGTCTAGCACCCACTGCAAAAGAAGTGTACTATCCTCAGACGTCAAAAAATCAGGAGTAATACAGGAAGCAAATGTGACCTCACTGTCACTAGGGTACTCAGGCATTGTATATGATCCCGCAACTGTCAAGTCAACGGAGCATATAGCATCTATTGCATCCTTGAGACTAGCCTGTCTCCTATGCTGTTTCATACGACGAAAGCATCGCCGTCTAATGTGCCCTGTGTGACCACAATGCCAACATCTCAAGTGTCGACACGAACGAGAACGCCGTCTCTCATGAGTCATTGTCCTAGACTCGAAAGTCTCACACATATTGACTACTATAAGTAAATGTCAAAAATAACCAAGAGCTGTAACTCTAATCTAGGTACGGTAGCAATGAAATGCACTCAATTAATCCAAAAGAAGCAATCCAACGAGAAAATGCTCTCCGAAAAAGAGCTCACCAGCACCTACAATGCTCATGCGAATCCACGCATAAAATCTCTGGCAGTAGTGTAACCACACTGTGCTCCACAAATGGAAATGATGCAAATCCCAAATGCCAAGTGTACGAGGCTCCTGTACAGTAAACCAAGCTCCTGTATGGCTGTAAAATATGGTTGCAAATCAGCACCAAAACAACCCCAAAATTCAGCTCTTAAACAGCTGCATAAACAAGTCACAAACGTGTCCCAGATCAGCCTACAATTGAGCCATACATGGACACTTGCAAAGAGGAAACAATGGCTTAAAATTCAGCGCCCAAATAAGCCCTCAAAACTGCCTGTAACTTGTAAACCTGTAGCTGAAACCTGCTGAAAAAACTCAAGCCATTAGTGCTCGAATTCGGCTACCTAGCTCGTAGCCACACAAGCATACATCACAATATTCACTCCTGTGAGTGTGCAAAGATAACCGTACGTCTGTCAAACCATGAGCTAATCACCAAGCCCACACTGTGCGGTATCGATGTATACACACACACAAATCTCCCACCTGCAGAGAACACCGCACGCAAATGCTGAGTGCAACCCGCAATCTCTACCTAGATCGCATAAATGATGCGCATAAAACTCCTGGGAAAATTTCGCCAGTGTTTCGACACACAATGGCTATCAACACAAAATAACCATTGTCTTGCAAGCTCAATACAATGAGCAATCAATGTGCATCAAACTACACTCAACATACATGCATAAGCTCTGCAAACCTGTGTCCAACAAATGCTCACAAAGAGTACCACAGATGACCATACATATCATCCACAACCAACCTCTGCACTTGCTCACAAGATCTATTGCTCACCACATAAGCATACATAGAGCATTACCCGCTCAAAGACCATGTATGCAAGCCACAACACTGCAGAAGAATCACTCAACTGCTGCAACTGGCAACACCTGTGGGAGTATTAGACTCAACCTGTACCTGGGAGTCAAACCCGATCTTGTAACACCTCATATGTGCCTGCTACCTACAGTGTGCATGGGTAAGCTGTCTGTAGTAGCAAAGAAAACAACAGAGCCCAAAACTGTCTTGAAAAACAGTCTCTGTGTTTTTAATTTCAGACCCACCTGCACTCCGAATCAGAAAACAATTCCTTCTACAAAGTCGTAGAGCTTGAAGCCGGCTCCGTTTTGAACCAATTTTTTTTGGAATTGGAGCTTTTTAGCTCAAGTTATGAGCAAAACAGTAGACTGCTGTCAAACTACCAAAAACTGAACGACTTTCTTATGTGCTTCTTTGAGCTCATAGAAAGGCTCAAACTCACTTCCCACCTCGATGCGTGAGCTGAATGCGTCAATCTCACAATGCTTCCATGTCTATGGAAGCTCCAAGCTCCAATCTGTCGCCAATGTAGCCGTTGCAAAGCTTGCCGAGAAGAGGGAAAATGTTGTACACAGTGGGCTGATCTGTAGAGGAACTGTGGACTGATTTGTGAGCACTAGGAAGCTCCTGAGAGCTCTCCTACAAGCCTTTGTATGGCTATCCACAAGCCTCCTCTATTTCTTTGCTCAGACATGTGACCTCTCCGCCATAGCCGACGAGTTCATCGCGAAGCCGCCCATCTACGCTCTCACACATGTCCCTCTGATACCAATTGAAGGGGATCGGAGAGCACCACAGACGGAGAGTGAGAGAGAGAAGGAGACACACGACACACAGATATGGGTGGGGAGACTCAAAAAGTGAGCAACCCCTTATATACTTATGCTATGTATAAGGTATACAAGTCAGTGGGCGTCTAGACTCTCGGCGGCCGGGCAAGGCACAAGCGCCTATATGCCAACATATGCTACTGTCAATTAAGTTCACCCTCTATGTTCTCAAATTAATCTCACAAAAATGCTCACTCTAATTTTCTTAATTCTGCTTTTCTCAAAGTTCATAGGCCATTTCCATTACAAGCGGTCTTTACAATATCTTCATTGACTATCCTTATTTGATGGTAGCCACTTTTAAGGTCAATCCTACTGAAATAGGAAGAGCCTTGTAGCTTATCAAACAGATCTTCTACCCACGGCACGAGAAATCTATTTTTGATAGTGATCCTATTTAGTGCTCTATAGTCAACACACATATGGTATGTGCCGTCTTTCTTTTGCACTAAAAGGACTAGTGAACAAAAGGGAGAGGGGCTAGGTTTCACCACCCCTTTATCCACCAATTCATATACTTGCCTCATAATCTCCTCTTGTTGAGCTTGGGAAACTCAATAGGGAGGCTTATTAGGCAGTGAGCTCCCAAGTAGAAGCTCTATCCTATGCTCATCCTCATCCCCTCGTTTTGGAGGTAACTCTTTAGGGATGTCATTGATAAAAACATCTTGAAATCCATTTACGAAATTAGACAACTCTAATTCCTCTTTATTCCTATCATTTCCATTGGATAAAATATTAGGATCATTTATGGATTGTTTAACAAAAATCATATAGCAAAAATTGAACTTTTCATTGACTTATCAAAAGCAAGCTTACTTACAAGGGGTATAGTATGACCCCACTTATTAGTATCTATGTACATGTTCTTTTTCCTGTAGTTGAAATAAATTCTTCTTTCAGGGAACTTCATATTGGCAGCCATGCGGTTGAACCATGGTTCCCCTAGATAACATCCTCATGTTGGAGAGGGGAGATGAAAAAGTTCTCTTTGTCGATCTTAGCTTTGGACATGAAGCCTCAATTTCCCAATCAAGGGAGTAACTGTGGCTTCTTGTCCCTTGAAAGCTCCATCTGCCTTAACGGGGTCTCCCATCTCATAAGCTTGTATGCCTAACTTAACGGCCAACTATGTTGATATGCAGTTGTGAGTAGAGCCACGGTCAAAAAGGATAAAGGCATCATGCTCCCTCACCTTATCCCAAGCATAGCATAGGAAAGGGATGGTCCTTTGCAATGAGTATCTTCTTTTGGAGCTTCAACCATGAAAGCTCTAGGAGTCTCATTGCATGAATTTCTTTGGGGCAAGAACAATAGCCCTGGCCTTGCTCCCCACACTTAAAACATTTATAATCTTTGCGAAAAGCCTCTAACTCTTCAGGAGAGAGTTTATTTTTACCATTGTAAACTCCGTTCTCCTTGGTCTTGTTGTTGTTGTTGCTATAATTTCCTTAGGAAGAATTTTGAGCATTCTTCTTCCCTCTAGGTTCATTTCAGTCTCTAGTTTCTTTGGGCTTAAAATCCTTCTAGCCCCTTGTTGGAAACTGATTCCTGAAGAGACCATAGTATGATGAATCACTTCAGTGATAGTCCTAGGCCTTTAAGAGTTGACATACTCGGCCATACCTTCAGGTAGTCCCGCACAAAATTGTTGCTTTTTTTGACAAAGTCTATCTTTTGGCAGACTGTAGGTTCGAGATGTAAATCCCAAAGCTTGTCCACATACTTGTGGATAGACTCATTAGGAGATAGCTTCAAACTTTGTCATTCTCGGTAAGCACTTGTCTTTGGCATCACTTGCAAGAAACTACTTCATTATAGAAACTCGTAGAGTTTTCCATGTCTTTGGATCTTTGCCATTACCTCGTAGACTAGCCCACCATTGTCTGGTAAACTTTTAGAAATGCATAGCTACATGGTGTAGCTTGGAGGACTTCATGAATCCCTCATCTCCAAAGGCCACATCAAATTTTTGGATGAAGACCAAAACTTTGTCCGTTGCACCAAAGGTGCCATCATAGGTGAGAAAAGAGATGCTCTTTCCTCCCTCCTTGAACTTCTTAAGCTTGTAGGACCTTTTCCAAGCGGCATAGGATTTGCGATGCCCTCTCCTCTTGTACTCTCTAGGACAAAACCGTTACTTTCATTGGAAGAGGAGGAAGATGATGAAGATGGAGAAAAGGGTAACCTCTTTCTCGTCTTTTTCTTCTTTTGATTCCTCTCTTCCTTCTCAAAATGACAAGGAGAAGGAGTATACGACGATCTTTTCCTCTTGAGAGGAGTTGGGTATCGTCTTGACCGTCGTCTTTGCGGAGCCACTTTCAGAAAAACTTGGAGATTCACTTTTTTCTCTTTCATAGGATTCTTCCTCTTCTCTCACCGGAGAGTCTTCTTTTGGAAGTCTCTACAAGAGGCTTCCTTGGCTCTCTATCTCTCTCTTCTTGGGGAGTTTGGAGAATCCCATGGATGCAAAGTTGTTGGGCAACTTCAATTTGTAAAGCGGGGTTGCCCATGGCTTGTTGCAACCTAGTAACAAGATAGTTCACAAACACGAGGGCATCATTATAGTAGCACCTTCATGTGCAAAATCAGGCGTCAATATTTATTCTACTCTCTTGTCAGCCATGATAACTAAATATATATATATGCTACTTTGTGCTTTGACAACCACAAAACTTTAGTTGCTACTCTTCTTAAATTTTAAAAATTAGCTCTCAAGAACCCACACCCATGGTTTAGAGACTGTTGATTGCAAAGAGTAGTGGAGAGGGTTTGAAAGTGCTCGGTTGATTATGGTTCTTGTTGAGCTTTCTAATAGCTCAATAATGGTTAAGCCAAAGGCAAGCCCAAAAGGTTCCGTGATTAAGTCTATAGTTCCCAACAGTGTACCTCGAACTTAGTTCATTCCAAGTGGGATAATAAATCCATATCCCACTTATGTAATGAACAACTCCAACCTTTCATGGCAAATTAAGGACCTCTCTTCTTAAGCAAGAATAGAGAAACCAATGGCTCTGATACCAATATAACGGAATATGGCTGATAACATGGATTGTGATGGAATTAAAGTAACAATAGTGAGCATTTTCTTAAGAGGATTCTTAATGACCATAAGGAGAGTACTTAATTGAAGGTAGCAAATAAACATTATACCTAGTTAGCTTGGCATGAACAATACTTGCAAAAGAGAGAGAGAATTAAAGAAATTGACAACATGTGAGGATCGGATTTACGTGGAGCCGGTCCCCTCTCCAAAAGGCTTTTGTATTATAGATTCTCCCTTGAAGAGAGACTTGGTATAATACATGCTTTGTGTTCCTTGACACCTTTTTGATGCCATGAAGATGGTAAGCTTCATGCACCATTGACCATTATTATGCCCGTAACTAACTTGCAAAAACATTAACTTGTCCCCGGCCTCAATCCCCAAGACCTCAAACACCTTCAAAGGTGGAGAGAGCTAGCAGGGAGTGAGGAAGATGAAGAGAAGAAGATGTATCTCTATGAGAAAGTAGTAGTCTCTTCACATATAATCACTCCTAGAGCATAGCTTAGCATAGTGATAATGAAGATGGAGAGATTTGCTTTGAGCATAACTCTTGGTTGGATTTTCATTCCATAGCCAAGCGGTGTTGGTGTAGGCTCTCCACTTCTTAAGCTTGGAGAAGGAGATGAATACACACAATGGGGGAGTGTGTATGTGGCTTGTGGAGTATATGTGTGTGTGTGTGTGTGTGTGTGTGAGAGAGAGAGAGAGAGAGAGTTTTGATTTTGCTACTTTACTCTTGCTACAAGCCTATTGGCTCAAGCTTTTGGGCTAGCCAATGAATAGCTCTAGTCATAACAAGCAAGGGGTGTAGCATTTGAACAAGTGTCCTCCTTTCCTCTTTTGAGCAAGAAAGATCTTAATTATTTAATTGTAGCAT
>NC_140937.1:94413491-94418491 GCF_014529385.1 Adiantum capillus-veneris | reverse complement strand
CCTTTCATTTTCTCTCACTCACTTTCTCGACCCAAGTTATTTTGATGTCTCAGCCTCAAATGATTGACAATGACAATGTGGGCAGTGTTAGAAAAAAGGGAAACTTACCAAAATACCCCTCTAATTTGAGGAAATTCCCAAAATACCTTTGTATCTATTTTGGTTGGATTGTTCAAGATTTTCTAATCTTCATTCTTTTTTGACAATTGAGATCCGTTTTTGAGTGCTTAGAATGTAATTTGTCACTAGTTACCATCGCAATAAAAACAATTATGTCTAAAAATAATGAAGCAATTCATCTCCAAAGCTTACGTAACCAACTCAAATTGTAGTTTTAGCATCTTGTACGATAGACAATCACTCTTCTTGTGAAGACCTACAAAAAATTTTATTTTTTGAGAAATTTACTCTCATAACCAGAGGTAGTTTGGGAATTTTGGAAAATTTGAAGGGCATTTTCGGACTTTATGACAGAATATCGAGGGTATTTTGGGAATTTTTGAAATTTGAGGGGTATTTTGGGAATTTCCTCAAATTAGAGGGGTATTTTGGTAATTTTCCCTAGAAAAAAACCGGGGTCCTCCATGACTTGCCTCGTCAAGTTTTTCGACAATCGAAAGTTGAAAAGGTTCATTTTTGTATCTGCTGATTCTGCTCTCTTCATCATGAAGGGAGGAGGGCCCTGGTTCCTGTAGAAGCTCCTTTGCATGCGTCACTTCTTTAAATAGCACTGCTTTGTAAGAAGCAAAATCAGAAAAGCTTAAAGAACGGCCCCGTGCTCTCTCTTTCTGTTTTGACTGCTGGATTGCCATTCATTTCATGGAAAGCTTCAAGCAGCTTACCAGCAGGGGCGGCGCAGCAGCAGCAGCGTGTGGTCAAATATCTCAACAGCCGATGCTTTCTGCCTTTGCTTCCATCCATTTCATGGAGAGGTTCTTATCATTCCTCAGGAGAGCGGGTTCTACAAAGGAATGAGCGAGACTCAATGGTGTTCTCTATTCCTTATATTACATATTTGGAAGAGTTTTCCGTGCTGCTTTGCCTTTACACTTGGAGTGAAGCTCTGGAGGCCAAATTGAGTGGAGCGTGTTGACATCTGCAAGTCAACAAGATTCTGATTCTCTCTCTGTCAACAAGATGGCATTGCATGAGGATGTTAAGAAGCCATTGCTCTCTCATCTCTCCCACGACGAACCCCCTGATTACCTGAGCAATGCTGGCTGGTTCAGCTACTTGCTCTTCTGGTTTACATTCCCCCTCATGAAGCTTAGTCACTCCAGAGCAGTCCAGCTCAAGGACTTACCACACTGCCCCACTTCTTGCAGATCGGAGTTGCTTGTAACCGGCTTTATCACCATTTGGGAGTTGCTCAAGAAGTCTGGTAAGCAATCCATCTTCCTTGCTATGTGGAAATTATTCTGGAGGGACATTATCATAAGTGCGCTAGCAGCCTTCCTTAAAGGAGTCGGGATTCTCTCTGGACCAATATTTCTCTATTATTTTGTTGATTATGCGTCTGGCAATGTGCGGTTCAAGTACGAAGGTGTGGTCCTTGTTGTCGCCCTTTCTATCACCAAAATTATTGAGAACTTTGCCCAAAGACATTGGTATTTTAGAGAGAGATTATTGGGGGCAAAACTTCAGTCCCTGATGATGGCTGCAGTCTATCAGAAAGTGCTTTCTCTATCCAGCAGTGCCCGGCAACGCTACACAAGTGGCGAGGTTGTGAACTTGGTTGCTGTTGATGCTTTTCGCGTTTCTGAACTAATTTTTAGGCTGCATTGGGCCTGGCTTGTGCCTATGGTGCTCATAGGTGCATTTGCCATTGCTTCTGTCCTTATTGGGCTTGCTGCACTACCTGCTTTGGTTATTATCATCGTGGTGCTCGCTGGTTTCTCTCCTTTAATTAGATCAATGCAGCTCGCACAGCGCAAGTTTATGGAAAAGCAGGACGAGAGGCTGAGAGCTACCACTGAATATCTACAAGGGATGAAGGTGATCAAATTGCAAGCATGGGAAGAGAAATTCAATCTATTTCTAGAAGAAAAGCGTAAGGATGAAGTGAACTATCTTCATGAAACACAGCAGAAAAAGATGTATGCTACCATTGTTTACTGGCTTATGCCTACTTTTTTGACATGTTTGGTCTTTGTCACTTGTCTTCTTATCGGTATTACCCTGAAATCTACAATGGTGTTCACAATACTAGCAATTTTTAGAATCATCCAAGACCCTGTGAGGATGACTCCGGACGTCTTGTCTGCTTACATTCAAGCTCATATATCGTTCATCCGTTTAGAGAAGTTTCTGCAAGAAGAGGAGCTACCCGAGGGAGAAGCACTTGCTAGCATTCAGGATCAAGAAACTATAACCTCTGATTATGTGATCAGGGTGGATGATGCATCTCTGAGCTGGTATCCTGAGGACCCTCAGACTACTCTTCGAGCTCTCAATATGGTGATAAAGCGGGGAGAGAAAGTAGCAATTTGTGGGTCTGTAGGGGCTGGTAAAACATCTCTCCTCCTCGCATTTCTTGGGGAAATGCCAAAGCTATCTGGCAATGTAAGCATGGCTCCCTCTTTCTCTTGTCTCAGCACTCTACTCCGTCAGTTAGCTTCTACCGATTTAAGCTTGGGGTTTTTGGGCCTTATTATTTATGGACATCTTAGTAAGCAGGGATTTTTTAATTATAGGTTTGTTTGTGCGGTAGATTGGCGTATGTCTCTCAATCTGCTTGGATCCAATCAATGACTGTCCGTGACAACATCTTGTTTGGTGAATCAATGGACAAAACACGTTATGAGAGGGTGGTGCATGCGTGTGCATTAGAAGATGACATAAAGAGTTTTAGCCATGGTGATCTTACTGAGATTGGAGAAAGAGGATCCAATTTGAGCGGTGGGCAGAAGCAGCGAATACAGTTGGCAAGGGCAGTGTACAATGATGCAGACATTTACCTCTTGGATGATCCATTTAGTGCCGTTGACGCACACACATCTTCTCACTTGTTTCATGTAAGTAACTGCATTTTCTGATGGACCACCTATAAAGAGCTAGTAGTGTCACAGATAGAGGTGATTAAAACTCATTTGACTTTATAGGAATGTGTGCTGGGAGCATTGAAAGACAAGACAGTTGTGCTGGTTACGCATCAAATGGAGTATTTGCCCTTTGTAGACACAATCTTGGTAAGTCCGGCAGGGTCAAATATCCAAGGCAAATGCCATCATTTGCTTCTATTTAGATTTACATGGCAGAGTCTGTCAACTTCCAGATTGTTGGCCCTGGAACAATTTGGATGTGTGTTTGGGCCTACGGTTAAGCTTTCCACAATAGTAAAACATTTCAGATCTATATTCATACTATTGAATGCATATGGAAGGGTTCTAGAAATGTTCAATGTAACATGTGGATACATGTATGTGCTGGATATTCTTGCTGGATGTCAGGAGCATGAGAGATGTATATCTGCTGATTTTGTCTTACTGGGTGTCTGCATATGGTAAAGGCCACTCACTGGGTATGTGTTCTTTTTCTGGCAATGTCTGCCATCATGTAAACTCTATTGGCTGGTGTCCTCTTTAACAGGTGATGCAAGATGGAGAAATCAAACAGGCAGGCAATTATAATGATTTATTGGCAGCTGGGGATGCGTTTGAAAAGCTGGTCTCCGCACATGAAACAGCATTACACACAATGAAAGATGACAAAGAAAGAAAAGGAGTGGAAAAGCAAATAAAAGAAGGGCCAGAAGCTCAGTTTCAAAGGATACAGGATACAGAGAAGATTGAGTCGTGAGGAGTCCTTTTCTGATTTAGGGAAAGAAGGAGCATTTGTAGATCAGATTGTGAAAGAGGAGGAAATCACACCAGGCAAACTAGGGCTGAGTCCCTACGTTAGCTATGTCCAAATATCCGGATCACGACTCGTGCCTATTGTGCTGGTCCTTTCCCAGATATTATTCTCAGGGTTTCAGCTCTTCAGCAATATTTGGTTAGCTCAGGGCATATCCAACCAGGCTGTCTCTTCTGAAGCTCTCATTGGGATCTATTGTGCGCTCTCTTTTGGCTGTATGATTGCTTTTTCTCTGCGCAGCCAGATGATCGTTTTATTTGGTCTACAAGCTTCCAGGTCTTTCTTCACTAAGCTAATGAGTAGTGTCATGAAAGCGCCCATGGGGTTTTTTGATGCTACACCATCTGGAAGGATACTTAATAGGGTATGTCACTCTGTATGAATGCCTCTGTTTGTTGCTAGATAAGCAAAAACACATGAAACCATCTGATCTTGTCTATCTTCTGGGCTGCTTTTCATGAAGGCGTCAACGGACATGAGTGTGATCGACCTGGATATACCTTTTACTGGTTCATTTTTCTTGGGTACGGGATTTGATTTTCTATGCATCGTCATTGTTGTATGTATAGTCACCTGGAAGATGATACTAGTGGTAGTACCAGCGCTAGCGCTAACCCAATTTGTTCAGGTAGAATGCTATGAACCAACAAGTCCGCATATTTCAAATGTTCTGTCTTTATATTATCAGGGACTAGCCATAATACTATGCTTTAATATCGTTAGTGAATCCCAATACATAGGAGTTGGTTTGCTTTTGCAGAATTACAACGAAGCTGCCTTGCAACAAGTGAACAAGATAAACTCAACAACAAAAGCTCCGATAGTGAACAAGTCTGCAGAGGCCTTGATCGGCAGTGCAACTATCAGGGCATTCAGGCAGACTGAACGGTTCAAGAGACAAAGTTTAGAGCTCATTGATAAGGACACGTGTGCCTATGTTTACAAATTTTCACTTGTTGAGTGTAAAGTTCTTTACATTGAACTTTGCAGCACTGTTATGCTCATTACAGCAGCTTGCTTGATAACATTTAATGGCAATATTTCTGAAGGTACAATAATTTTCAAGCGAGATTGATGCTGCTACCTTTTTCCTATTTATGGGCCACAAACAATGCATTACTTGTTGCATTTTAGGGTTTACGGGA
>NC_140937.1:94265991-94410991 GCF_014529385.1 Adiantum capillus-veneris | reverse complement strand
CTCAAGGTGAGGAAAACCCATAGAAATGAACAGATACAAAAGCATGAACACAGAAATGTTCATCTGCCAAAACGTAAGGATTGCCTAAGGGAAATCTTGAAAAGGTGAAAAGGATCTGCATCAGTGAGAGAACATGCAGCTGTTGCGTTGATGCTACAGGGTCCAATAGGCCCAAAATCTGACCCACATAAAGAAAACTGCAAATGGTTGTGAAGAAGGCGGGAGAATGGCGAAAGCCCAAAACCTTTTGTGGAAAACCATGGAGGGGAATTGAAGCTGCATGCCAACTCCTATACCACGAAGAAACTCTCTAGTGACGCAGCAATCCCAAAGGAGATGATTGACCGTCTCCTCTGCAACCGAGCAACGAACACAACGGGAGGAGCTGATATGATGTACATTGAGAAAAACACCCATTGGAAGAACTCCAACCAAGCATCGCCGAAGAAACAATCGCTTCTTCAAAGGCAAATGGCTCTTCCAAAGGGCAAAAAGCGGTTTCTTCTACCAAATATCAGACTCATGCATTGACCATGATGCATAACAATGATCAACAATTCAGGGTTGAGACAAAAGAAGAGCATAAACCTTAGTAGCAGACGTAGCCTCAAAGGGCATGTCTCGGAGACACCAATCAGATATGCGATCGCCAACAATCAAAGGCGGAACAGGCAAAAAGTCAGCCAACATGTGTTGAAGCTGTCTCCAAAACTGACGGTAATGCATAGCCAACCCAAAGCGACCCCCTGTCATCAACAACATCACCAACAACTTGCAGACCACGACAGGAGAGGAAGTAAGCCTGGTGAGGTGAGCGGTCAACCAAAGTAAAGAGTGAATACTCGACTCCAATGGAGACTCTAATTGACTGTCGATCAGACCATGATAAATGCACTGTAACCTCCTTCCAATCAGAAATCAGATTGGTAGGGCATCCAAGATGTGCCCTTCCATCCTGCCAAACACAACCTCCCAAAAAACTGGCTGCCAATGACCAAAGGAGGAAGTAACAACATGCCGACACAAGTAGGCAAGCATAAGAGCCCATGGTTGAGTTTGTTACAGAAGAGTCGGCAACAACTTAGCTTTCCGGGCAAGAACATGCCTGCGCAATATCAGAATATTGAGACCACCATATTGCTTTGAAGTACAAAGTCTCTCCATCGACATCAAACATAAGTCTTTTTTGTGAGCATTAGTGCGCCACAGATGAGATAGAATCAATGACATAAGTGATGTGAGACAATGTCGAGGCCAGTACAACAACGGCAAATAGAACTGAACCTAAGCATTCGCAGTCGAATATGCAATGGCCACGTGGATAGTTTCTAGTAATGCAATTTGACGTTCAAATGTTGCATGACCCAATCCACTTTTTGAGTGCGGGTAACATTCCGGCGAATTGGATACCCCAAGTGCCTCACAATCACATTCAGAGGAACAATCTCTCCTGGCCACAGCAAATCATGCCAATCGCAAGAAGTCAACAACAAAAGCTTCGATTTGCAAAAATTGACTTGAAGACTCGCCCACTTGAACTTCAGCCTGGCAATTACGAGGCATGAACAACAAGTCGTCAGCATAGGCCTGCCCAATGAAGTTTTGATTCAACGGTAAGTGCAAGCCATGAAGACAACTAGCCAAAGTCTAATGATCCAGATGCATCAACAAGGGTGTGTGGCAATAGCATACAACAGTGCACTAAGGGGACAACCTTGTCTAACTGAGCAACCAAGAGGTAAAGAGTCTATTAGCTCACCATCAAGGATCCTCGAAGACGAACTTCGAGCATAGAAAAAGTAAGCGATATTGGCTTATTTATGACCAAACCCAAGAAAGCGCATCGTGGTTGCAATGTAGTCCCACTGCACAGTGTCGAAAGTCTTTTTAATATCAACTTGCATAACAAGTACATATTGCTCCGTGTACTTTGCGTATTCCATGCCAATTAGCACGTTAGCCAAGTTGTCATTGATTTGCCGACGTGGTATGAAACCATATTGAGCTTGATGTATTTTTGTAAAAAGGTGATCCTTAATTCTGTTCACTAACAACTTAGCCAATATTTTATACATGACAGACATCAATGTAATTGGTCTCCAATGCGAGAATGCTCACAAAGTGTCTTGTTTTTCCCATGCCGCATTCATCATGAAAAGTAAGGGCTCTTTCAAAGTTTCCCAAAAAGAGAAAAAAACTCCACAGTAAGCCCATCCTAGCCAGGGGATTACCAGCGGCCCAATGAAGGCAACGCACTATGCAATTCAGAATCAGTGTGACGGGTTCCTCAAGGGATAGTGCATCCTGAAAAGAAATGATTGGGCGTATATGAGAGAGTAGCAACTGTCGTGCTTGATACATTGCTGACAATTCCTTAGGAGCAACAACAAAAACCTGTCTATAATGCAAGACCATGGCGTTCAGCAAGTTCCTGTTTAGAAGATGTCCAAGCACCTGAAGGAAGCTTCACACGCTAAATGTTCTGAGGAAGCCTCGTGGGATGAAATGCTTGAAAAATTGCTTTAAAGCACCTCCTTTATCCACAAAAGCCCATTGACGAGCCCGTGTTTGCCATTTTTCAAGCTTTTGTTTATCATCAAGTTGTATGCATACTCCACAAATTCATATTCAGATAAAGGCGTGGAGTTAGACAATTTTTGCAAATGTTGACAAACCTGCTTGGCATCCCTAACTTTGCCGCCAGTCCAATGTAAATATTGTTTGCCATAATCCTGAATAGCACATTGTACTCGCATAATAAATTGAAAGCATGCAACATCAAGATCAAGATGCATGTGAGTAATCAAGGGGGAAACAAGTCCAACAATCATATCTCGAAAGGCCTCATGGGTAAGATAAGCGTTATTAATATGTAGCAAACGCGAGCAAGAGATTTATGCCAATTGAGCCCCCAAAGTACAAATTCAACAACACAGAGTGATGATCGGACAACTGCAAAGTATAATCTATTTTCATATCACATATAAAGTCATTGTCCTGCTGTTTGTGAAGCCGTCCGGATAAAGAGAATGCCACAAGTCAAACATTTACGCAGAGGCCAGGAGATGGTCCCATGCTTGTCTCTCCACAAGTAACAAATGGAAATCGCTTGTGGTGCTATCACCCACATCAGGAGTATTATTAAAATCACCACAAAGGAGTGCATTGGAAGTCCATGCCCTTTGTTGATATGCAGCTCGTTTTTGCCTCCCAGAGTGGCAGAATCGCTCACAGGCTGACACGTCGCCCAGTTTCCGAGTTTGGGCTTTCCTTGCTAAAAATATCTCAACTGGTGCGTCAGTTGACTTGGCAACAGAGCAATAGAATGTTCCCCTTGTCATTCCAGAGCTAATGATGCGAACACATTTTCCGGTAAAAAATAACAGTTCCCTAAATTTTAGGAGATGCTTCCATGGCGTCCCTATCGGTCTCCTGACCATCATTGAAGACTATCATTTGACCACCATCTACAATGTGGGTTAATTTACTGGCCCCTTTCAACTTATAAAGTTGCAGTGACTTGACGAGTGGCCCAAATTCCAGTTTGGCGCACATGAGCTTCCATACTCATCAGAATTCAGTGCTAACTGGCCCGGGCTGTCTGACCGACCTAGATCCCCGATGTGAGAAACCCATTTGGCTGCAGTTGTTTCACACTGGCCATGCAATGTCCACTTGCACCTTTTCAAGGGTTTTGGGACAAACAAGTAAAAATAAAATAAATATATCTAATACTTATTTACGGAAGGCAACAGGAAAAATACACCTCCTGGTGACACACCCCACCCTTGAAATACTGCAAGCGACCTCGCTTGCATGCCAATAATACATGCAGATATCTCCTGATATCACATATATTCTATGATGGGAAATCCAAGATATACATGCTTCCGGAAATGTAGCGTTGGACGATTAAACAATCCCACCAACGTGGCTACGACACATATATCAAGCATAGAAGTCTTCTAGTGTACTCTTGAGCACAAACTTCTCTAGCTAAATTCTGTATGGAGAGAGTAGATGCAATTGCTTAACTACTCTCTTGAGCATCATGAACCATGCTCTTGCCTTGCTCCAAAAAGGCTGCATCAAGTCACTGTGGGTTCCATTTGAAAGGCTTCAAGATACAATTGCAATAGCTGAGGTGAATCAAGCAATTCAGACTCTTCCATCCATTTGGCATCTAATGATGGATAGTTCTTGAACTTCACCAAATAGCGTCTTGCAACCTTTCCTCTAACCTTTCTTTCTTTATGTGCCAATATCTGTTCAGGAACAAGGATTTCATCCAATTCTTCCACTTCGGGTTGTTCCTCATCAAGCATATTCTCTGGCACATCACCAACAAAGGGCCTTAGAAGGCTGACATGAAAAGCATTATGTATTTTCTAGCCTTCTGGTAGCTTTAACCTGTAAGCTACATCGCTGATCTTTTCTGAAATTTGAAAAGGACCATAATATCGCATACTGAGCTTAGGAAACAAGCGTTCCTTGCCTTTCCTTTTCCTTAACTTGGCCTTTTCAAAGCGCAAAAGTACCCAATCACCAAGTGAAAATACAAGTTCAAGACGGTGACGATCAGCAGCTTTCTTTTGCTTAGCCCGAGTCTTCTCAAGAGCAATCTTTATCTTCCTATATGTTTCATCCATATCTTGCACATACTTGTCTGCCTCAAATATCTTGTCCTTAGTCTGCAAAATGGGCGGGACTTTCTTTCCTCCTCCTACTATCTCAAATGGTGCCTTACCTGTTGACGTATGCACAGTGTTATTGTAAGCATATTCAACCAATGGGAGATGGTGTTCCCAAGTTGCCTTGTGCTCTGAGACATAACATTTGAGTAGGTCCAAGACAGTAGAATTTGCCTCTTCTGACTGTCCATCAGTTTGCGGATGAAACGAAGAAGAGAACTTGAGCGTAGTGCCCATGTTCTCAAACAATGGCTTCCAGAAAAGACTCGTCATATGTGGATCCCTGTCACTGACAATTGACTGAGGCATCCCATGATATTTAAAGATATTACTCATGAATATCTTGACCATGTGTTCTGGCTTTATCTTCTTCCTAACAGGAATGAAATGGGCCTGCTTACTGAACCTACAAATGATAGTCCAAATCCTATCATTTCCTGCTTGCGTCCTCGGAAGACCAAAGATAAAGTCCATTGCTATACTTTCCCATGGCCTATCAGGGATCGGCAATGGCTGCAACAATCCCGGTTGCTTTTGTCTGTCAAATTTGACTTTTTGGCATACTAAGCATGATCTTACAAATGTGTCAAGATCTTGACGCAAAGCTGGCCAATAGAAGAATGCCTCAACCCCTTTCACTGTCGCATCAATTCCACGATGCCCAGCATAAGGTGGAGCATGACTTTCCATCAAAATCTTTGGCTGTAACTGTTTAGTAACGCATAACTTTCCATGTATCATGAGAAAGTCATTCTTAAGCATATAGTGCTCATGATGTTGCCCATCAACAAGCTGGTCATAGATCCTTGCAAAATCTGAATCTTCAGCATATTGTGTCTTCATTTCGTCTAGTTCACAATGGTACGGAATTGACACTGCTGAAATTTGGGTCTTTCGTGACAATGCATCAGCCACCACGTTCTTTTTCCCTTGCACATGCACAATCTGAAAATGGAACATTGACAAGATGTTTGCCCATCGCATGTGCTTCTCAGACAACTTCGTCTGTGTAAGAAAATATCGCAAGGTTTGATGATCCGTTTGGACAACAAAATCAGCCCCTAGCAAATAGTGTTTCCAACTAGTGAGAGCATGAATTATTGCCAGCAATTCTTTCTCATAGACTTGCAAGTTCCTTTCAGTCTTCAAAAGAATTCTGCTCTCATATGCGACTACTCGGCCATTCTGCATCAGAACTGCACCAAGACTATGGCCACACGCATCACATTGAACCACAAAAGGTTTAGAAAGATCTGGCAAAATAATTACCGGATCTGAAGTCAGCTTCTCTTTCAAGTGTTTGAACGCTAAAATTTCCTTGGCTGTCCACTTGAAAGTAACTCCTTTTCCTTGCAGTGCATGGAGTGGAGAAGCAATCTCAGCAAAATTTCGGATGAACCTCCTATAATAGGAACATAAGCCTAGAAAGCTTCGAATGTTATGTACGGACTTCAAGTCTGGCCATGACCTAATTGCTTCCACTTTAGCAGGATCCATGCGTACCCCATCTTTTGAAACAATGTGCCCAAGGAAGTGAATTTCTTGCAAAAAGAACTCACTTTTCTTCGCATTGATGAGTAGCCTATTCTTGCGTAGCTCATTGAAAACTGCGGTCAAGTGATCCCTATGCTCCTCTTCAGACTTTGAGTAGACAATCATGTCATCAAAGAAGGTACCCACGAAGTTTCTATGTGGTCTAAAAATTCTGTCCATCATTCTATTAAATGTGGCAGGAGCATTTGTGAGACCAAATGGCATGACAAGAAACTCATAGAGACCAAATGTTGTCCTGAACGCAGTCTTATGGACATCTTCTGGTCTAATGCGTATCTGATGATACCCGCTCTTTAGGTCTATTCTTGTAAACAATGACGCTCCCTCAAGCCGATCAAGAATGTCATCTATCCTCGGTATGGGGAACCTGTTCTTGATGGTATTCTTATTCAAGGCGCGATAGTCAATGTACATGAGCCATGAACCATCCTTCTTCTGCACTAAGAGTACAGGCGAACAAAAAGGGGATGAACTGGGCTGAATCAGCCCCTTCTCTAAAAGCTCGTTGACCTGACTCATAATCTCTTTCTGCTGGGCTGCACTAACCCTGTATGGTGGTCTATTCGGTGGACTAGAACCTGGCACAAGATCTATAGTATGATCCTCAGGTCTCTCAGGAGGTAACTCCCCTGGCAAAGAGTCCGAAAAACAATCACTGAAACCACTCAAAAAAGTTGACCTGTATTTATCTAAGGTAGACAAATTAGATACAACTTGAGGTACTTCTTTTGCAAAGATCAAGTACGCAGAAAGATGATTCTTTATTACAGATGAAATAGCAGAAGCAGAAACAACTGAAAGAGACTCGCCTTTAAGCTTTACATCAAGGACATGAGTCTTTCCTCTATGTACAAGGGTAATCTTTTTGTTGTAAGTATCCACCATAGCATGCAACCTGTAACACCATGGGATACCCAGTAACACATCACAGCCCTCAAGCGGCATAATATGAAATTCTTCCGCATCCACATAGCTCTGAGTGTGCAGACGAAGCTTTCCCAGAATGGGAGTAACAGGCTCTGAATGTCCTGGGCATGCCAAACCTGCTTCTCCTGTCATACCCATCTCCTCTGCACGAATGCCCAACTTTGATGCCAATTCTGGTGATATGAAATTTGCACGGGCTCCTGGATCAAAGAAAACAAGCACTGTCTGGTCTCTAACTTTGCCCCAAGCTCTGCACAGCTCTGTGGCATCTGTGTTTGGCTGATCTCCAACCAAATCTGGAACAAGTCCTGCACTCGGCTTTGGCTTCTTCCCTTTATGGTCTGACTTGTCATCCTTATCCTGTGACTTCTTCTGTGGGCACTCATTTGCAAAGTGTCCTTCTTGTTCACAAATGTAGCATTTCTTGGCCTCCCTAAGAGCTTTCCTTTCTTGAAAAGTTTTGCCAGAAAAATACCTTTTTTGTCCTTGTCCTCGTTCCGAAGAAGATTTAGACTGCTTCTTGGACGTATCAGCTTCTTCAGTGGAGGGCTTCTTTGTAGGAGATTCAGAAGGCTTTGCTGCAACATTGCCCTTGGCTGAAAACTGTTTGCCCTGGGCCCCTTTCTTGTGGCTATTAAATCCATCGGAATCTCCCTTCGACAGATTGTTGGCCACTCTTGCATTCTCTATCAAATTGAAACATATTCATGACAGTAGTCTTTGTGCAATAGTTCCTGATCTTCTTGGGCAATCCGCAACAGTACTTCTCAATTTGTTCTGACAAAGGCACAAACCTGTAAGAGGTGACTGGCAACAATGCGGCCCAAAACCGTTTATTGTACTCTTCCAGATCCGCACACTGTTTAGCATTCAACTCGTGCCATTCCGTCATCACATCCACTTCAAAAGTGTTTGTCAACCATGCAGGCGCAAAAAGTTGTTTGAATTGGACCCACGTTGTTGAGGCTTGACCTTGGTTCAACAATGCGGTCCACCATTGAAGCGCATTCCCTTTCAAGAAAGTGGCAGCCTTGCGTATCTTTGAAGATTCCGTGAAGTTGCCTCCAGCATAAGCTGCATCGAACTGCTGTATGAAGGTCAAGGCCTTTAATTGGTCCTCAGTTCCTCTGAAAGTTTCAAACTTCACTCCCTGCCCACCTTCCTTATAATCCTTAGGCTGACTCAAAGGAGCCACATTATCATAAACAAGTGCCTGTAACAGTGGTGCTCCATGAGTGTTCATTCCAGCACTCGCATCAACTGTTTTCCCTGTCATATTTGCATTTTGTACGTATGGCTGCGAAAAACCAGCCACACCAAATTGTGTTCCAGGCACTTGAAACTGGCCATAGGCACCTTGAAAACCTGGTTGGACACCCATGTTCGCGTACATAGGGTTACCCATGCCTGTTTGCATTGTTCCGAACACATTCCCTGGCATATAACCTGTGGAAGGTCCAGCCATAGCTTGAAACACTGAACCACCTCCAAAATAACCAGGATAAGTATTAGGTAATGGAAGGGTCTGACGCATAGCCTGTTCATTTCTCTTCTCTGCCATATCGACAAGCTCTGTGTTGCTTTCACCCACAACAATCCATGCTGCACTTTTTGAAGAAAAAGTGACTATCCCGTCGATGGAACCATATAACCGGCCCGTACAACGTAGAGGGCGGTACTATTTCAATTACCTGTTAACTTTACACAGAGCACTGAGAAGGGAAGAGAACACAGTTGCGTCCAACGACTAGAATGTCACTGCGCACACGAGACCGACACCCTGTAGGCCCCAAAGACTGGCGTCCCTTTCGGTATTTCTTTATTCAAATTAAGGTAGACGATCCGACCACTTAGCACAAGCTTTCACAAAGCTGTCCAAACCTGGCGAGGGCTGAAAACGCAGGTTTTCGACCGGATTTCGACAGCATAACGGCGCAAAAACCCTTGTAGGTCAAAAACACCTGTCTAGGACGGATTCCCTCGATATCTGGAAGCTTTCTGGTGAGCTGTCACAGAAATTCAGCGGGCTGTAATTCTGTGTTTTTCACTGCCGGGAGCCCAAAAGCCTGTACACGCATCCCAAGGCTCTCACGAGGCTCCCCCGATGTTCCCTTGCAGTTTAGGTGCGAAACCCTAAACCTGCAGAAAAACACAGCAGGCTGTAATTCCCTGTTTCGGATCGTTTTTAGCGGAGCGAACACGCCTACGTGTGTCCCAAGGGCTCCCTCACGCAATGGTTCCTGTTCAGAAGGCTCTTGCCTTGGCAAACGCGCATAAACCCCCAGAACTATACATAGGTCAAATGAGAAGCCCACTAGTGGGGCATAACATACTGTACGTAGGGGAGAAAGAGAGCAATATGTAGCGTGCGGGGCATCACTCCCGTCACCATACTGTGCATAGAGGGCAAGGTAAGCATTCCATAGCTTCTGTACCTGCTAAAATCCACCTGAGGCTGAAAATGGCGCCCCCTTTGTTGATATGCAGCTCGTTTTTGCCTCCCAGAGTGGCAGAATCGCTCATAGGCTGACACGTCGCCCAGTTTCCGAGTTTGGGCTTTCCCTGCTAAAAATATCTCAACTGGTGCGTCAGTTGACTTGGTAGCAGAGCAATAGAATGTTCCCCTTGTCATTCCAGAGCTAATGACGCGAACACATTTTCCGGTCAAAAATAGCAGTTCCCTAAATTTTAGGAGATGCTTCCATGGCGTCCCTATCGGTCTCGTGACCATCATTGAAGACTACCATTTGACCACCATCTACAATGTGTGTTAATTTACTGGCCCCTTTCAACTTATAAAGTTGTAGTGACTTGACGAGTGGCCCAAATTCCAGTTTGGCGCACACGAGCTTCCATACTCATCAGAATTCAGTGCTAACTGGCCCGGGCTGTCTGACCGACCTAGATCCCCGATGTGAGAAACCCATTTGGCTGCAGCCGTTTCACACTGGCCATGCAATGTCCACTTGCACCTTTTCAAGGGTTTTGGGACAAACAAGTAAAAATAAAATAAATATATCTAATACTTATTTACGGAAGGCAACAGGAAAAATACACCTCCTGGTGACACCATGGATAAGAAAAGATCTCGCGCCATAGGGCAGCCCTTTGCTCATAAGCTATATATGCATACAAATTTTCAATTTCATAAATTTGACCATTCAACAAGCATTGCACAATCATCCAATGACCCCTCGGATCTTTCCTCACTAGGATTGGTTGAAGCTCATGCCTAACCAATATCATTACTCGAGTAATCATACAAACCAGCATATGCAATCCGATAACCCGCAAAATAAGATCACTGACTAGCGAACTCGTGCTGATTATGCTCTTGCAAAACAACTATATAAGCCCTGCATGTATTTACATAGTGTCAGGTTAGACGCCATTTATCGAGGTTGCGTAACCCACACACATTATACGAGATGCATCTAATGCGATAATGCATGAGAGATCATATGTACAAAGGCAAAAGAAGAGGAGGAACTAAGTAGACGTGCCCATATGCACGTCTTCTTCCACCACATTTGTGCAAAGAGCCAATACGTTGGTTCATTGCGGAACAGGTTTCCGCGGAGTTCAAATGCGGGGTAGAAGCCTCACCAATGAGTACATCTTTATAAGAATGCATTGCTTTTTCCCACGCATCAATCAATGTACGATTATCATTACATGAAAGTTGCTTGAACGATGCATTCTTATTCGCATTTGCAGATGGAAGATAATTACGAGAGGAGTGAGGAGGGTATTAAACTTGGACACCCCAAGTCTAGATTCTGTCGCGACACAAAAGAGATTCACTTCAAAACACTCCACAATTCAAGAGTCGACATGGCCAGCCCAGCTCCGTGCCGAGAGATTGGCCCCAAAGACCGGCGTCCCTTTCCGGTATTTCTTTTATATTAACCTTTGAGCAAAGTACAACTCTTGCGTGTGCTTGCTCTTAGATTCTGCATCCAGATGCTCTGAGAAGTGAGACCCTTGGGTCACTTATACCAAGGGATGCTAAAAACAAAGCCCCAAAAGCGTTAAACTCAAAAGCAATTGAGTCCCAAAACCTTTTGACTCAAAATATGCCAGCAAAAAGCAGAGTGCAAATTGCGGAAATCCGTACAGTGGCCTCGTCAGCATGTGAGCGCAAGAAGCAGACGTCGGTACAGTACCATGTCAGCAATCCGTACGCCGTCCATGTCATTAGTCCGTTTAGCCCGTCAACGCATTTCATTGGCGTTCGTACTGTTGCCACGTTAGTAACTCTGCCGTACAATCTGCCACGTCATTTGTCTGCCGTGTGTGTGTGTGTTCGGGTAGCACTGTCACGTCATTAATATGTGACATACCTCCCTCTTGAAAGAATTGTAATTGCCCTTGATTACGCCTGCAAAACAGACAGAGGCCATAAACCATTTCAATAGACACTGACTCTAAGTACCGACGTACTAGACACGACACATCTAGCACTTGTACAAAGACGATAGTCACATCACTGCACATGACATCACAAGACATCACATGACAAAACAGTCACAAAAAAAATTCATTCCAAATCTCAGACCATGACTGCCAGCAACGTATTTAGTAAACGCATCTAAATCCATCCTGGACCTCACTGATGCCGGATCCTTATTGCGATCATGTCTATAGAGATTTATGAGATTGAAATGTTGCAATCATTTCGTCTTTCAGTTCTTGCACTAAAGAGCCAAACAAGAGAGTACAAATCAATCATATTCAATTTTTGGAATTCCGTTTCATAAAGTCGTACAACAAAATACTGTCAGCCCAGCAGTATCCCCGAAACTCAAAGGGAACTTCAGTGACTCTATTCAGTTGAGGTAATTTGTGACAAGGGAGCGGAGTGACTCCCCTCTTGTGCAACCCCTCTGCAGCAGATTCAACCTTGCTGATCTACAGGATCTATCGGAGTAGACGGTAGCTAAACCGAATGCTTCAAGGTAAAGTTCCAAAATTTGAGGAGTATCTGCTAGGTCCCCCTCCTCCATCCACTTTGCATCTAATGCCGGATAGTTCTTGAAATTAACTAAGAACGGTCGAATCACTTTACCTTTCATCTTTCTTTCCTTCTATACCAAAATTTGTTCAGGAACGAGTATCTCCTCGCTCTCATCCACTTCAGGTTGCTCATCAGGCTCCCCATCAATTGGCACCTCACCTTTAAAAGGTTTCAAGAGACTCACATGGAATGCAATTTGAATCTTCCAAGTATCGGGTAGCTCGAGTCGAAAGGAGACATCATTTATCTTTTCTTTAATCTGGAAAGGGCCATAATACCTCATGCTAAGCTTTGGAAAAAGCCGCTCCTTTTCTTTTCGTTTCCGTAGGCGTGCCTTCTCAAGATGTAAGAGCACCCAATCGTCTTCCTTTAGTTTCAAGTCTCGTCAATGTCGATCTGCTGCCATCTTATGTCGTTCTTGAGACTTATCTAAAGCCTCACGGACCTTGGCAAAAGCAATGTCAAGTCCCTCGTGTATTGGTCAGCTTCAAAAATCTTGTCTTTAGTGTTGAGAAAGGGTGGAACCTTCCGAGTACCTTCAATTATCTCAAATGGCGCGTTTCCCGTCGAAGAGTGATCCCTGTTATTGTAGGCAAATTCCACCAAAGGCAAAATTTTTCCCCATCGAGTCTTCTGATGAGAATTGTAAGACTTTAATAAATCCGGAACAACTGAATTTGCGATCTCAGATTGCCCATCTGTCTGCGGGTGGAATGATAATGAGAACTGCAACCGCGTGCTAATGTTGTCACGTTACACATCCAACCCTATGTGTCCGTGGACAAGCTACAGCATGACCAGGGTTCAATCAGTCAAGTCAGTCTAGAATAGGAAGTGATCTGGCACTTTTGTGAGCTATTCGCAGACTGTGCATGCCCAGGCACTTAGTGTAGATGCATATCCTCTGGTTGCACACAGCGTGATCATAAGCATTCCCATCAGAATTCATCAGAATCCTTCAGGGGAATTTTCCAGTGCATTTAGCCTATTTTACCTATTTTTGACATTTTTCACTTATTATTTTTAAGTGACTTTTGTTGGAAAGTAGGTAGGGCAAATTGAGTAAGTTTGTATATAAGCAAACCAAAGCTAGCACTAAATGGCAGAAGAGGCAACAAGAGCTTGGCTCAACAGGCAACTTTTCAAGTAAGACCCCCCACAGCCCTGGCGTTTTTGCATCAAGCACCCATCGCCATAGCCTCTCAGCCCTAGCGTTTCCATGCAAGATCCTCATCGCCATGCCACCTCAGCCTGGCGTTTTCCAGAACCCCCAAGTTGCAACCATTTGCATAGCGTTTCCACCAGACCAAGCACCAACAACATTCAGCCATTAGCGTTTTTGCTACAGCAACGTTTTTGGACAGCAATGAAGACCTGCAATTTCAGCAATGAAGACTTGCAGTTTCAGCCCTTAAGAACATCAGTTTCAGCACATCAGTTTTCAGCTGCAGCAGATTTCAGCCCATTAGCGTTTTTGGACAGCAGATAAGGAGTAGCAGATTTCAGCCCTTAGATCGGTCTTGCCATCTCCGTCGTCGTCATCGATCTAGCCTAGACTTGCATCAGTCACATGCATGCACTTTGTACCAGTTTGTGCAATCAATAGTAGACCACTCTCGCCGACGAGAGTGGGGCCTTCGGAGGAGGGTTTTACGTCGTCTCTGGTGTCATATTCTCTTCTCTCTCTATCTTCAGTCTCATACACTTGCACACACAGTGTCCATTCACTTTATTTGTGATCATAGCACTCTCTCATTAAGAACGGAAGGCTCTTCCGTCCATAAGAACAAAAAAGGAACCTTGAGCACATCATGGAGCACTCATCTTGAGCAAAGTTCAAACATTCATTCCGCTGCACCTTACAAATGTTCTCCCAAATAGCCCTCGAAAACAAACTCGTGAATCGGGGATCTCTGT
The DNA here is from genome assembly GCF_014529385.1 of Adiantum capillus-veneris. NCBI lineage: Eukaryota > Viridiplantae > Streptophyta > Polypodiopsida > Polypodiales > Pteridaceae > Adiantum > Adiantum capillus-veneris. The sequence continues at coordinate 94,396,885 of NC_140937.1, read as the reverse complement.
CGGGGACTATTGTCTCAGGCATGCAATGTAATCGAAATATTTGTGCAATGAACATTCTCGCTAAATGGTCCGGCTTGACTGTTTTCTTCTTTGGAATGAAGTGAACTTGCTTGTTAAATCTATCAATGATAGTCCAAATGCCATCGTACCCACTCTGTGTCTTCGAGAGATCAAAGATGAAATCCATTGCAATACTTTGCCAGGGGCGGTGGGAATGGGTAAAGGCTGTAGTAATTCTTGTGCCTTATGCCTGTCAAACTTGACCTTCTGGCATACTAAACAACTGCGAACAAAGACGTCCACATCCTTCTTGAGTCTTGTCCAAAGAAATAATGCTCCATCTGTAAGACTTGGACACTCCAAGTCAAGAATCAATCACCACATCACCAAATAACCACTTCAAAACAATTCACAGATCACAATAGATTTGCACTGGCCCGGCGGAGTTCCGTGCCTAGAGATATTGGCCCCAAAGACTGGCGCCCCTTTCGGTATTTCTTTATGTATTAAATCAATTTCAAAGTACAAAGAGCGGTTAGGGTTTCATTCTCAGACTCTGCGTCCAGATGCTCTGCAGGGTGAGCCCTAATCCACTTATTTATTTGTTTACAAGGGATGCCCAAAAGCAGAGCCCCAAAAGCTTTCAAAAACAAAAGCAAGAAGTCTCTCTCTCTATCTCACAAAAACTCTCTTGAGTTTTGTAAATAAAGCAAATCTATTTCTCTCTCTCACAAGCTCACTTGCGTAGCCAAAAGCTGACGTCAAAAGCTCCAAAAAAAACGCTGCAAATCACGGAATTTCCGTACTGCTGCCACATGGCATTTATGCTGCCCACATTAGGGTTTCAGCCAGTAGTTAGGGTTAGGGTTTCCAGAAATTAGGGTTTCTGCAAATTAGGGTTTCTGGCAGAAAATAGGGTTCCTACTCTCGGTAGCCACACCATCACTTTGTGACATACCCTCTCTTGAAAGCATTGTAATCGACCGCGATTACGCCTGCAAAATCGACAGAAGCCATAAACCATCTTAGTAGACACTGACTATTAGTACCTATGTACTAGGAACACACATCTAGCACATGTACCAAATCGACAGGACATCACAGGACATCACATGACATTCAACATTCATTCAGATCTTAGACCATGATTTATCGGCAATGTAGCTAGCAATTGCATCGAGGTCCAATCGGGACCTCATCGATGTCCGATTGACTAACCCCTATTGCAATCATGTCTATTCGAGATCAATCAAACCAAAATGCTACAGTCATTTCGTCTATCGGTTCCTGCACTTAAAAAGAAGTCAAGAACAAATCAGTATCATAATCAGGAATTCCATTTCATAAAGTCATCCCGTAGAATACTGTCAGCTCTCAGTATCCCTGAAGCTCAAAGAGACATCAGTGACTTTAGTATCAAAATCAAGGCATCTGTTGACAAAGGAGCGGAGTGACTCCCCTCTTGTGCATCCCACTGCACCAGATCTCCGGCCAAGCTGAATTCTGGGTTCTGTTTGGAACAGACTATGCTAAACCAAAAGCATCGAGGTAAAGTTTCACAATCTCAGGAGTATATGCTAGGTCCTCCTCCTCCATCCACTTCGCATTCAATGTAGGATAGTTCTTGAACTTAACCAAGAACCGCCTTCGGACTTTACCTTTAGTCATCGTATCCTTATGTGCCAAAATCTGTTCAGGAACAAGGATCTCCTCGTTTTCTTCCACTTCGGGTTGCTCATCAGGCTCCCCATCATTAGGCACCCCATCATTAGGCACATCACCCTTAAAAGGTTTCAAGAGACTCACATGAAATCATTGTGAATCCTCCTGGAAGTTTCAATCGGAAGGAGACATCATTTATCTTTTCAGTGATCTGGAAAGGTCCGTACTCCGTAGTATCGCATACTAAGCTTTGGAAAAAGCCTCTCCTTTTCCTTTTTCTTTCTTAGGCGTGCCTTCTCAAAACGTAAGAACACCCAATCATCCTCCTTCAATTTCAAGTCGCGACGATGGCGATCCACTGCCTTTTTCTGTCGTTCTTGAGACTAATGCAAAGTCTCGCGAACCTTGGCAAAAGCCGTATCCAAATCTCGCATATATTCATCCGCTTCAAAAATCTTATCTTTCGTGCTTAGGAAGGGTGGAACCTTCGCAGCACCTTCAACGATCTCAAATGGCACCTTCCTCGTCGAAGAGTGTATCGTGTTATTGTAGGCAAATTCCACCAAAGGTAAGTACTTTTCCCATTGAGTCTTCTGATCCGAGATACAAGACTTCAATAAATCTAAAACCACTGAATGGGCAATCTCAGATTGCCTGTCAGTCTGCAAGTGGAACGATGAAGAGAACTGCAACCGCATGTTAATTTTCTCCCAAATTGCCTTCCAAAACAAACTCGTAAATCTGGGGTCCTTGTCGGAGACAATCGTCTCAAGCATGCCATGTTATCGGAAAATCATCGTGACCATTCTGTGTTCTCGGGAGATCAAAAAAACGAAATCCATTGCAATACTTTTCCAGGGGTGGGTGGTTATGGGTAAAGGCTGTAACAATCCCTGCCCCTTAGGCCTGTCAAATGTGACCTTCTGCCATACTAAGTAACTGCGCACAAACTCTTCCACATCCTTTTTGAGTCTTGGCCAAGAGAAGTATCTCTCTACCCCTGTCATGGTGGTAGCAATGCCGCGGTGACCTGTAAAAGGTGGACAATGGCATTCAGTCATAACCTTTTTCCCTCAACGGCTGTGCAACGCACAACACGGTTTTGCTCATCAAGTAGCCTTCCCGAATGGAGTATCCTGCTACTGTCTCCCCATCCCGTATCCGTGTGAAAATATCTGCAAAATTTGTATCTGTGGCATACTGGTCGACCATATCCTCGAAGCTCCTATGATGTATTGCGGAAATAGCCAGAACCAACGGCTTCCGAGACAAAGCATCTGCCACCATATTCTTCTGTCCCTGCACATGGACAATCTGGAAGTGAAACTGTGACAAGATGTTCGCCCACCGCATTTGCTTTTCTGAAAGTTGCTTCTGTGACAAGAAGTAGCGCAAACTCTGATGGTCTGTAAAGACAGTAAAATCCGCTCCGAGTAGGTAATGCCGCCATTGAGTAAGAGCATGGATAACCGCCAAAAGATCTTTCTCATAAATCTGTGCTGTCATCTCCGGCCTAGAGAACAATCGGCTCTCGTAAGCAATGACATGGCCTTGTTGCATCAAGACCGCACCCAGACTACGACCACAAGCATCACAATGTACTTCAAATGACTTCTGCAAGTCCGGCAAAGTCAAAACTGGTCCCGTAGTCAATTTCTCTTTCAATGTCGGAAAGGCAGTCACCTCTATGGATCCCCACGAGAAAGGAACTCCTTTCTGTGTCAAGATATGTAAAGGGGAAGCAACCTCTGCAAACTTTCGTATGAATCGTCTGTAGTACGAACACAGTCCCAAGAAGCATGGACATTCTTCAAATCGGGCCAATCACGACGGATAGTGTCTATCTTGGCCGGATCCATTTGCACTCTTGCTGCTGCTGAGACAAAGTGTCCCAAAAAGTGTATCTCTGAAGCAGATGATCTCTGTGTTCTGCCTTATTCTTGGAGAAAACAATGATATCATCAAAGAAAGTGCCAACAAATAGCCTATACTCTTGAAAAATCCTGTCCATCATATGGTTAAATGTCACAGGAGCATTGGTTAAGCCAACAGGCATCACCAAAAACTCAAATAACCCAAAAAGTAGTCCGAAAGGCTGTCTTGTAGACGTCTCCCGGCGCGATTCGGATTCGATGATATCCACTCTTCAGATCAATCCTGCTAAAGCACGAGGATCCCTGTAACCTGTCGAGTATATCATCGATCCTAGGAATCGAAAAACTGTTCTTGATGGTGATTTTGTTGAGAGCTCTATATTCGGTGCACATTCTCCAAGATCCGTCTTTCTTCAAATCCAATAACAGTGGAGAGCAATATGGTGAAGTACTAGGCTAGACAAGACCCTTTTCCAAGAGGTCTTTCACTTGATTCATAATCTTTTCATTCTGTACTTGACTCACACGGTAAGGTGGCCAGTTCGGTGGCGTGCTTCCAGGTATTAGATCAATGGTCTGATCTTCAGTCCCTCTAAAAAGCAATCGGCATGAGTGTGGAGAAAAATCTTGGCCTTCTTTTGTTCAGGTCAAAACATATTCAACCTTTATCCATCGTTCAGTTCTCTCCCAAAAGAATGAGTAAAGAAACTGAAGTTCATCAAGTACAATCTCTGAGCCCTTCATTTGTCAAAGTCGCTTTCTCGGCCCGGTAGTCAACCACGGCATAGTTCTTGTGGTACCAAGGGATTCGGAGTAGAACGTCACTCGCGTGCCCTGAACACCCCTGTCATTGCAAATGAAGTTTGCCAATGCTCGGTGTAATGGCAACATCCCGTCCGGGTGCCTGTCGAACTACCTCCGCCTGTGGCGTCAATCTGTCGGGCGTAATTCCAAATCGAGCCGCCAATTCCAAGTGAAAAGAAGTTGGCCTTGGCTCCTTCAAAAGAGCTTCCTGATCCTTCACTTTGTCCCAAAAAAAAACCGGCAAAGTTTGTACTTTCATTCATTTGATTCGGTGCAGATCCCATGCCATGTGGTACCAGTTCTGCTTTTCTATTTGCCTTTTCTGCCACGTTCCTCAGCTGCTCTCAAACTCTCAGGCCTGTCGTCGTCCTTATCATTCTGTCCTTTCGGTTGTCCATGTTCCCCGCATCCAAAGCACTTTCCTTCTATGATGAAGTGAGCTCTCTCCTCAGGAGTAAGCTTGGGTCGTGCATCCTTTTTCTTGGTTGCTCTTTTTCTTTCTACTTTCATTCCCAGAAGTCTGTTCGGCTCGTTGTGTCATGGCCTCATCTGTGGGGTAGGTCACACTGCCAGAGTGAATGGCAAAGCCCCGCTTCGCATGACTCATCAACTCCTGAATAGAAGCTGACTTCTGTTCCAAGCAGTGATCTGGGATCTCTGTAGGTAGACCCAAGGTGAACCGCTCAATCTGTTCTCTGAACGAGATCTTCTTGAATGAAGAGGCGGGCTGAAAAGAGCTCTAGAATCTCTCACAGTAAGCATTGCTTGTATCTTTCTTGGTCATCCGAAGATGGTTCCAAGTAGCTCGTATATCTCGTTCATACTCTTGCGTCAACCAAGAAGAAATAAAAAGCTTCTTAAATTTCAGCCATTTAGCTGGCGTAGTCTTGTTTAAAAGAAGCGTGGACCACCAAGTGCAAGCATTCCCCTTAAAGTAAGAGGCATCTCTCTAAATCTTGGAGTGCTCTGAGTAGCGTCCTCCCGCGAAAGCGATGTTAAACTGCTGTATAAAAGACGAAGCCTTCGAAGCATCTGAGTATCCTGAAAAAGTATCAAATTTTATCGAGTGTCCACCTTCCTTAAACTCTTTGACTTTCTTGCTTTTATCTTCCAGAAAGTCATACTGCTTGGCTTTATAAATATTCTTCTTGTTCGCATAAAAGTTTCCGTCGTCGGAATCTGAGCTGTCTGTAGATGAGTCCTCAGTAGAACTGTCAGTCTTTGGGCAAGATTTAGCCTTCTTTGCCTTTTTCTTGCCCTTTCCGAAGCGTTGTTTCTTGCTTCGCTTTTTACCTTTTCTGTCTTCTTCACTCCAATCTGAAGAGCTAGAAGAACTGTCAGAAGAAGAAGAAGAAGAATTGGGTACTCCTTCAAAGTAAACACGCTTCTTCTGTTTCTTTGCTTTGTCAAATGTCGACTGACGACCCAAATAACCCGTGAAGTCAGTTCCTTTCTTCTGCTTTTCGCCGTGCTTTTTAGCTTTCTTTTGCGCGTCAAAAGTTTGAGCAATCCGTGCATCAACCACCTCTTCTAATTCCTTCTCCGAATATTTCTTGTGAGCAGAAGGTTTCTTGAGAGCGGGTTTCAGGAGTGGTGTAGTGGTTTCGTGCCACTGCTCATGCACTTCCTGAAAAGAAGTCTCGCTCATATACTTTGCAAATTTTGGGTCCTTCGCAAAATTGAGCATTATCTTTGTTGCATCGCCAATCAATTGACGATGCTGAATCTCTTGTCGCTCCGCCTGAGTAGGCCGAGGCGGGCCATACTCTGTCGGAATCTTCGTTGTGATCCCTGCCCGCATCTCCAGATGCAGAGAGTCGACTGATCCTTGCGTGAAGCCATAGGTGTCGTGGAAAAAAAAATTGGGGATCGAATTCCCGTAGAAGAGAAATCGGCCGTGCTCTGATACCACTGTAACAGACTTGGACACTCCAAGTCAAGAATCAATCACCACAGCACCAAATAACCACTTCAAAACAATTCACAGATCACAATAGATTTGCACTGGCCCGGCGGAGTTCTGTACCTAGAGATATTGGCCCCAAAGACTGGCGCCCCTTTCGGTATTTCTTTATGTATTAAATCAATGTCATAGGTGTCGTGGAAAAAAAAATTGGGGATCGAATTTCCCGTAGAAGAGAAATCGGCCGTGCTCTGATACCACTGTAACAGACTTGGACACTCCAAGTCAAGAATCAATCACCACAGCACCAAATAACCACTTCAAAACAATTCACAGATCACAATAGATTTGCATTGGCCCGGCGGAGTTCTGTACCTAGAGATATTGGCCCCAAAGACTGGCGCCCCTTTCGGTATTTCTTTATGTATTAAATCAATGTCAAAGTACAAAGAGCGGTTAGGGTTTCACTCTCAGACTCTGCGTCCAGATGCTCTGCAGAGTGAGCCCTAATCCACTTATTTATTTGTTTACAAGGGATGCCCAAAAGCAGAGCCCCGAAAGCTTTCAAAAACAAAAGCAAGAAGTCTCTCTCTCTATCTCACACAAACTCTCTTGAGTTTTGTAAATAAAGCAAATTTATTTCTCTCTCACAAGCTTACTTGCGTAGCCAAAAGCTGACGTCAAAAGCTCCCAAAAAAACGCCGCAAATCATGGAATTTCCGTACTGCTGCCACGTGGCATTTTTGTCGCCTACATTAGGGTTTCAGCCAGCAATTAGGGTTAGGGTTTTCAAAAATTAGGGTTTCTGCAAATTAGGGTTTCTGGCAGAAATTAGGGTTCGCAGGAATTAGGGTTTTCTGGCAGAAATTAGGGTTTTTGTTGTCGGTAGCCACGTCATCACTTTGTGACACCATCCCCTTCAAGGTGGTGTCGATGCCGCGGTGACCTGTAAATGGTGGACAGTGGCACTCTGCCAAATTCCTTTTCCCTCAACGAGAACATTGTATTCTTCATCAAGTAGCCATCTATATCTTGGCACTATCTCCCCATTCTGTATCCGAGAGAAAACATCGGTAAAATCCGGATTGGTGACGTACTGGTCAGCCATATCCTCGAAGCTTCTATGATGGATCGCGAAAATAGCCAAGACTGTAAGAGCCGTGTACAACTAAGAGCGCTTAATGCTTAAAGAACTTGACAAAATATTAATCACAACACTTTCAAAGAGACAAAGAGGCAGGATGAGGGTTGAAGAATGCAACCCTCCTTGAAGGAAATTGTCACAAAAATACGGAAGCGTAAACTGACTTTTAATTGTACTTTCAAATACTCAAGAGAATTAGAGAGAGAGAGAGAAAGCACGACACTTCATTGGGGACCAGAAGATGGGCTGGTCCCCCCCCATAAAGAGATTATCTTTATTACTAAGGGAGAATCTTTACAAGCACAAGAACGGGGCAATAGCCCGTCCTCTATTCTTTCTTTTCTGCTTCTGACTGAGAGAGTGCGAAAGCTACTCTCTGAATACTTAGAGGATTTTCCCTGTGCTATGAGATTTTGGGAAGCTCTCGAAAATGAGAGTCTATCTTCCACAAAACTCAACGGAAGCTCTCGAAAATGAGAGTCTACCTTTCGCTAACTGAGTCCCTTTATGCATAATCTTTCTTGCAACAAAAAGAAGGGAGAAACACGCAAAATGCACGTACACATGCTTGCTGTAATTCTCTGCACATAACCTGAAAATATTACCTAAGCACCTTCCAAAGCCGAAATAGAGACCTTTTCCGCGATGGAATGGCACGAAACTTGGTGTACGCGTAGTGTAGGTAGAGAACAACTAAATTCTATATGTATTTTGCTGAAATTCAAACTAAAGGAGGTGATTAAGGGCTGAAAACAGAGAATTTACAGCCACCACACTCTACGAAGAGAGTCCCTGCTGCAACTTCTCGCGATGAAACCTCACCAAATTTAAGCATTGATTGTATCTTTCTTGGTCATCCGAAGATGGTTCCAAGCAGCTCGTACATCTCGTTCATATTCTTGCGTCAACCAAGAAGAAATAAAAAGCTTCTTAAATTTCAGCCATTTAACTGGCGCACTCTTGTTAAAAAGAAGCGTGGACCACCAAGTATGAGCATTCCCCTTAAGGTAAGAGGTAGCTCTCCGAATCTTGGAGTGCTCTGAATAGCGTCCTCCCGCGAAAGCGATGTCAAACTGCTGTATAAAAGACAAAGCCTTCGAAGCATCCGAGTATCCTGAAAAAGTATCAAACTTGATCGAGTGGCCACCTTCCTTAAACTCTCGGACTTTCTTGCTTTTATCTTCGAGAAAGTCATACTGGTTGGCTTTGTAAAAATTCTTCTTCTTCGCATAAAAGTTTCCGTCATCGGAATCTGAGCTGTCTGTAGACGAGTCCTCAGTAGACTTGTCAGTCTCTAGGTGAGATGTAGCCTTCTTTGCCTTTTTCTTGCCCTTTCCGAAGCTTTGTTTCTTGCTTCGCTTTTTACCTTTTCTGTCTTCTTTGCTCGAATCCGAGGAGCTAGAAGAACTATCAGAAGAAGAAGAAGAAGAAGAAGAAGAAGAACTGGGTACTCCTTCAAATCGAACACGCTTCTTCTGTTTCTTTGCCTTGTCAAATGTCGACCGACGACCCAAATATCCCGGGAAGTCAGTGCCTTTCTTCTGCTTTTTGCCGTGCTTTTTGCCTTTCTTTTGCACGTCGAAAAGATGAGCAATCCATGCAGCAACCACATTCTCCAGTTCCTTCTCCGTATATTTCTTGGAGGCAGAAGGTTTCTTGAGAGCGGGTTTCGGGAGTGGTGTTGTGGTTCTCTGCCACTCCATCTGAACCTCTTCCAAAGAGGTCTAGGTCACATATTTTGCCATCTTTGGGTCCTTGGCAAAATTGAGCATCATCTTTGTTGCATCGCCAATCAATTGACGACGCTCCATCTCTCTTTGCTCCGCCTGAGTAGGCCGAGGCGGGCCATACTCTCTGTCTGAATCTTCGTTGTGATCCCAGCCCGCATCTCTAGATGCAGAGGGAGTCGACTGATCATTGCCTGAAGCCATAGGTGCCGCGGAAAAAAAAATTCGGGGATCGGATTTCCCGTAGAAGAGAAATCAGCCGTGCTCTGATACCACTGTAATAGACTTGGACACTCCAAGTCAAAAATCAATCGCAACAGCACCAAATAACCACTTTAAAACAATTCACAGATCACAATAGATTTGCACTGGCCCGGCGGAGTTCCGTACCTAGAGATATTGGCCCCAAAGACTGGCGCCCCTTTCGGTATTTCTTTTTGTATTAATCAATTATCAAAGTACAAGAGAGCGGTTAGGGTTTCACTCTCAGACTCTGCGTCCAGATGCTCTGAGAAGTGAGGCCCTCACCACTAATTTAAAGGTTACAAGGGATGCCCAAAAGCAAAGCCCCAAAAGCTTTGAAAATCAAAAGCAGTAGTCCTCTCTCTCTCAAAATTCGCGTCGCTCATCATTTTCCCAAAAAAAATAAAAATAAAAAATTTTTTAATAAAAAAAATAGCCTCTGCGATTTTCGGAAATTAGGTTGTTTTGCAGGAATTTTAGGGTTTCTGGCAGAAATTAGGGTTTTTGCTGTCCGCCACGTCATCACTTTGTGACTCGACGGGATCCATGCCTCCTTCTAGGCGGATTGGTTGCATCGGGGAGCCAGGAGTATGTATCCACATGGCATCGTTTCCCCAATCATGAAGTGCTTTAGTGTGTCGCAGCCATGGTCTGCCGATGAGCAAGGGAAATCGGCCCTCAACCTGGGGAAGACGAATCACAACAAAATCCAAGTTAAAAGTAAAGTCTTGTACCTGCAGAGGCACATTGTCCACTATGCCCACTGGGTAAACTGTCCGTTGGTCGGCCAATGTAACTGTGAAGGGAGCAGGGCGAGTAGGTTGTAGACCTAGAGCTAACATAGTGAACTCGGGCATCAGGTTGATGCCAGATCCACCATCCACTATCACTCTCGAGAATTGCCGACCCAAAATGGACACTGTTAGGTGAGGGCTTCTATAATTAGTGAGTGGAGTAGCGGGATTGGATATCATATAGGACTTTGACGGTCGCACTGAGAGGTGCCCGCCACTAGGACCTGCTCCAGGGTGGAGTGACTGAATAACTACAAGGGTGTCACTTCTGAAACTCGCATCTAGCCGCAACATGTCATAGAGGGACACTTGTTGGAAAGTGTTCTTCAAGACTATCTCTGCTGTAAGCTTTTCTTGTTCTACCAGTGGTTTCTCTGGTACCTTGATCTTCTGTAGATCTGAAACTGCTTCCAAGAAAGCTTCATCAATATTAGAGAGCAAAGATTTGGATTCCTTCATGGCACTGGGGGATGGCTTTCTTAACAGCTGAAGGCAGGGTATCCACTGGTGTGAGAATGTGTGGGGGAGTTGAACTTGCTGGAATGCTAAGACCAAGAGCGGCTCTCTGGGCCCAGGTGAGGACGCCAAATGGCTCCTCTACCAACTGCGGCGGCTTATTTTGAGGGGTAACCACGTGGGTAGAAGGGGGCGGTTGAGAAACGGTGCCAACTGCTATCAAATTGAGCTTGGGAAAGGCAAACTCATTCTGGATTTGACTTGGGTTCGAAGCCGTGGATGCAAGAATTTTAGGGCAATCCTTACTGTAGTGATCCTTCGTTTCGGGGCAATGATGGCAGGGAGGGGACCCTTCGGGCAGAGGGAATTTGCTTTGGTAACGACCATATTCCCCACATTTGTGGCACAAAATGGGCCGATTCAATGGGCGAGTCGAAGGGCGAGGTGGTCCTTGCTCTTGGTGCATGGAGTCGGAGGTGGAGGCATAGAAGTTTTGAGGTGATGAGGGAGCATGGGTATGATAAAAGCTCTGAGACGGAAAAGTACTTTGCATACCTTGCATAGGAGGTGTTGTCAGCAGAGGTGGCATCGAGTTTTGATGGCCATAGGGTGACACCATGTTGGATGCAGGTGCTAGCCCTTGCTGGAGAGAAGGACCTAGAATTTGTTGTATTTGCCGTAATCCCTTGATATAGTAGCTATCCTTGTCTTCATGCCAGATTTTTCGCAGAAGTGGCAATAAGCCCGAAGGGGACAGTCTTGTGGAGGATGTGCTGGAGAGCGACAAGAGTTGCACCATACCATAGCTTTAGTCTCCTGTTGAGACCGAAGCTCTTCTAGCTTTCTCTTGATTTGATCCAAAGCCTCAAGATGTGGTGGTTTCTCTTGTCTAAGAGAGATTGATTTCTCTTCTTGGAGAGCGCGTTGTAGTTTTAGGGCTTCAAGTTCTCTGTGCAAAGAAGTCAATGGATCAGCAGGACTTTCCGAAAACACAGAGGGAGTCTCTATGTGAGGGGAGTTGGTGAACAGCTTCCTAGCCCCTCTATCCTAGTAGTAGTTGCGATGAACTCCTCTAGAGTGGCGTCGGGTCGGAGACTCTCTCGGAGTTTTTGCTGAGAAGTTTTGGGAAGCGCCTTCTCTACCCACTTCTTAACCATAAATTCACCAGGTTGCTGGGGAAGCTTGGCAACCAGAGACTTGGTTTTAGTCATAAGTTCTGCAAAAGTCTCCTCGGGTTGGAGCACCATGTTGGCCAACTCATCCAAAACCTTCTCCTGGTAGTCACCTGGTCTGAATGCTGCACAAAACTGTTGTCTTAAGGCTGCCTAAGTTGCAAAATGGTTCTCTGCAAACTGGCTGTACCATTTGTCTGCTAAGCCATCCAAGGTAGATGGAAAGAGTACCAAATAAGCATCCTCTCTATTAAGACCACGACCCCTACAGAGAGATACAAACCTCCTTGCATGGTCGTCAGCATCTTCTGAAGAGAGTCCTTTGAAGGTAGGGAACTTGATGTTCACCTTGGCCAAAACACTTGCCAAAGCCTCCAAGGCCCCTTGCTCAGGAGCTCGTTGCTCAATAGCTTGCTGTAGCAGAATAGGAGAGAGCTTTATTGGAGAAGGTGATTTGGAAGATGTGGAACCAGATGGAGGAATGGGTGATGTCGTATGTGGAGGTATGGGTGATGAGGTTGATGGACTTCTAATAGGTACCAAGGGTTGTCTTCTGTTGTAGTACTTCAGAGGACTCAATCGTGCGCTTTGAGGCTCGACTGACCGCCTTGTATGTGTCATGCAGCGACCACCAATCCAACCAAGCTTTGGGCAAGAAAACCTTGAACTGGTTGAAGACTGGTCTAGACTCTACTAGACCAGGCAAGTGACTAGATCCAGGCTAGACCAGGTTCGAGGAGGACTAGACCAGGGTCGAGGAGGACTAGACCAGGGATGAGGGCTGGTTGGACCAGGGCGAGAGATGACTAGGGCGAGAGAGGACTAGACTAGTTGGACCAGGGCGAGAGGAGAACAGTGCAAGGCAAGGTAGGCGAAGCTAGATAGACTCAACTAGCTTCAAGATTTGTACCTCACAGAGAGTGAGACTTCAGTTGAGGTCCCACCGTGATCGCCAAAATGAGAGCACTTGTAGCGTGGATAGTGTGCCGTGCTCTCTATAGTGGGTGCTTCTCAATGCAATGTGCGTAACAATCTCACTCAAACAGACTGAAAACAAGGAACAAATAGACAACAACTGAGCTCACAGAGACACAATAGCAGACCACAACATATGACTTGACTATCTCAAAGAACTGATACAGACTTTGGCGCGGCAGCACACTCAGCTCCAGCCCAGGACTCACAGGTACAATGGGGTGTCGAGGCTCAGGTGTGCAGGGATGGTGAAGTAGTGCTGTGTGTATAGACTCGCTACTCTAGACAACGACATTGGACCATATATCTAGAAGATGATCCAACTGTTGGGTTGCAACGGCTATGGAGGATGCAAGCGGTGAGGATCCATGGCTAGAGGTGCAGCGTGCAGAGGAAGAAGAAGAACGAGATGAGAAGAGAGATCTCGACACACAAGTAAAAATGCTATTTTTAATTGATCTATAGCCTTACATATAAAGGGTAGCCTTGCCATGCATAACTTGGAGTCCAAGTGAAGTCACCTGCATGCTCCATAAAGGGAATTTCCTATAGGCTAGACACTCAAGATAACTGACCGAGGGCTTGAACCCAACAATCCCCCCCTCAAGCCCGAACTGGACAAGCAACTCATGATACCTCGAGTTTTTGGTGTACTCGTCAACCGTGAGTTTTAGGTTTTCTCACAACCAAAGGATTTCTGGTGTATCCATAACCCTGGTGCTAGATCAGTAACCCCCCCTTGAACAGATAGGGTGTAGGTCAAAAAAAGTTAGCTACCAAAAATGGAGTTTTTGGTTCACTACCAAACCTTGGGTTTAAGGTGTACCCAGTAACCTCATGAGAAGTGAAAAAACGGGCTGAGAACTGAGAAAAATGGGAGGTCTTACCACTCATGTGTGGCAGTGTCTAGAACCCGTACAATTTTGACATGATGACAACTGACAAGCATGACAATCACTGGCAACAAATAGTGTAAAAGAGACTATGACTGAAAATATGTCATTGTGTAGACAACATAACAATAACAAATCTAGGACACTAAACAAGGATGAATCCGTATACCACGTTCTTGATTCAAGTCTTGGTGCATGACAACTGGTACTTCATGGCTCCAAAATATCCTCTTCTTCATGTCTCTCGAGGACAACTCATATGTAAACCATTGAATTGCTAGAAGAACCTTCAGCACATATATGGTATGTTGTTTGTGCCAATTTTTGAATTTCTGCCGAACATTTCGAATCCCCCAATCCTCCTTTGCATCCATGCTATAACAAAGTTTTGAGATGCCATAGGGAACTGGCACCACTTGTGAGGTGGTACACATATGCATCTTGAGATGTTGTGAAAATTGCCCAAAAAATGTTCCTTTACTGCTTGCCTTTTGAGATGCAAGGATCTCACCGCCTTGTAGAACTGCTGCAAGAAGCACAGCGTTTTGAGATGCTTGCGAAACTGTGGAGTATTGCTGCCTTCTACAGTGGCGTTTTGAGATGCTATTTTCGCTGACAAGTTGAGCTTGCGACCTGGCCTAACCCCCCAGATGCAGCGTTTTGATATGCTGTTGGAGGCACCGCCTAGGGTTGTCTCTGACACTGCGTACTGCTCCAACAATGGCGTGCTAAGTTGTCACTGCAAGTGCCGAGTTCTCTTGCATTTTGAGATGCCCGCAGAAGCGCCTACCTGTGATGAGGTCCACCTTGCCTAGGGCAGCCACTGCAGCACTGAGCGTCTTGATATGCTACGCCTTTCCTTGCCCGCCTGAGAGCCTGATGCTTTGATACCAGTTGTTGGGTTGCAACGGCTATGGAGGATGCAAGCGGTGAGGATCCATGGCTAGAGGTGCAGCGTGCAGAGGAAGAAGAAGAACGAGATGAGAAGAGAGATCTCGACACACAAGTAAAAATGCTATTTTTAATTGATCTATAGCCTTACATATAAAGGGTAGCCTTGCCATGCATAACTTGGAGTCCAAGTGAAGTCACCTGCATGCTCCATAAAGGGAATTTCCCATAGGCTAGACACTCAAGATAACTGACCGAGGGCTTGAACCCAACACCAACTGCCCATATAAATGTCAGCCACCTAAGCCAGTCTCCAAAGTGAGTGGTGGTGGTGACCTGGCCACGATGTCCACTAGACCACCGTCCGTATCCTGCCACGTGTCCCTGCCCAGCCCAGAGAGTCCGTCCAGTGTGAACTAGACCAGACCAACTGTACTAACTGAGTGTCCTGTGAAAGTGACACTGTAGCCTACTACACTGCCATCTTCTTTCGACACTTCAGTGGTCGATCAGGAAAAACCACTCAAACGAAAGCCTTCGGAACTCAAATTTTCTCACCCAGAGCATGGCTCAAGACTAGACAGAAAGTACCTTGGCGTGAGCAACAAAAGTCTCAGCATGAATATTCTTGGAATGTTACAGTTCTAGGCAACCAACTTCTTATTGGAATCATCAACAACAAAAGCAGCAACATGAAGCTTCCAAAGGATCATCAACGATATCAAAATGGGCTTACTTAGTGGCACATATATCCGACCCTATCAAGTACTCGATCATGAATGCCGCGACGCTGGACAAGTTCCCCCTCGCGAGCCATGCCCTACATTTAAGTCTTTCTTGTCTGATGGTGGTAAAGTTGAAGATTTATTGATCCTTTCGTTGTGCAAGAGGATCCTTCAGAGGTCTAAGATGCAACAACTTCCTCAACCTCCCCCTTGTCAATTGGAAGCCTTAATAACTGCTGAGAAAGCTGAAGATTCAAAAGATTCTAATTCTTGTGTGATAACAGACAAGCACATAACCCCTTCTATGGCGGTGATCCAGGCAGAGAAAGTCGCCTCATCACCGCCCTTACAGAATAAAGTCTTTGTTTCTGAACTGATACCAAATGCAGTGGTGAATGATAATTTTTCAAACTTGAAGACACCAGTTCTTACGTTCAACGGTTTAAAGGATAAATCAGATGCAGACTCTTGCAACATGACTTAGTCGCTGCAATTGAATCTTTGGACTCAACTTGTTCCACAGATAAACCTTTACATATGGATATACCTCCAAACACTACACTGTTTCAGTCTACGACATCCCTTCAAGAGGATTTTACTGTTCCAAACAAACCAATGGAATACCTTACAGATTCCCAACCAGTGGTCTTCACTCAACAGATAACTTAAGTCAATTTACCAATGGTTTCACTTGAAGCAGATAAAGATTCAATCTTTTCTTGGACAAAGCTCGAAGTTACAAATGACTTTGACAAAGGCACTTATCAAGTTGCAGATATGATCAATTTTCAGTTTGGCAAAATAGTCATAATCAATAACAGTGCCATGACATGGGACTTAACAGAAAGAGCTTTGGATGCAAAAGCACTACAAAAAATACATTTCTTCTCTCGGAGTTTTCTTTAACTACCTTGGGTTTCATTTTAAATGGGAGGGAATGTCACGATTGTGACTATGTTGCAGTATTACATGTATTCCGAGTTGTAGATACACAAAGTGCCATGCCAAGGAGAACCCCTGTGCTTGGATGGTCACGACCCTTCGCTCAAGAGACGCGCCTCTTCGCCAAAAGCCACTCCTTCGACGGCTGGTCATACCCCTTCGCTCTACGGTTGCGACTCTTCGTCCAATGGTTGCAGCTCTTTGCCGAAAGGATGTGTCTTTACGTCTAAAGTTGCTTCTCTTCACTATGAAACATGTCTTTTCATTTGTGTCTCTTCGTCTCCTATATAAGGAGCCTATTGTACTCAATTTTCAACAAATCATTCAATCAATCAAACACACAATCAGTTTCTTGAGTCTCATTTTGATCTTAAGTATGAAGTTGAAGTCTTAGTTATAGGACTAGCACCACTAATCCTCCATCACGGAGGTCCGTACGGTCTACTGTCACAAAAATACGGAAGCGTAAATTGACTTTTAATTGCACTTCAAATACTCGAGAGAATTGGTTGGAGAGAGAGAGAGAGAGAGAGAGAGAGAGAGAGAGAGAGAGAGAGAGAGAGAGAGAGAGAGAGAGCTTGACACTTTATTGGGGACCAAAAGATGAGTTGGTCTCCCCCCGTAAAGAGATTATCGTTATTACCAAGGGAGAATCTTTACAAGCACAGGAACGGGGCAAACGTCCGTCCTCTATTTTTTCCTTTCTTCCGTTCTGACTACTGACTAAGAGATCGTTTCTACTCTCTTTCTGCTAAGAGGACTTCCCCTCTTCTGCAAGCTTTGTTGGACGCTCTTACGAGGAGAGCCTATCTTCTAAAAAGCTTGTCGGAAGCTCTCACAATGGAGAGTCTATCTTCCGCTATGTGTGGCCCTTCATGCGCAATCATTCATGCATCGAACTCAAGAGAGAAACAAGCAAAATGCACACAACATGCTTGCTGTAATTTTCTGCACATAACCTGAAATTCTTACATATGCGCACTCCTATGCCGAAACCAAGGCCTTTGCGATGGAATTGCACCAAAACTTGCGAAGGCGTAGAAGAAGAAGAGTGGAGTGAAATTCTATGAGTGCTCCGCTGAAAACAATCCTAATCGAGGTGATTAGGGGTTGAAAACTAAGAATTTGCAGCAGCCAAGCGCGAGAGGAAGAGAGTTTTCTACTTGTTTTCGCAATGACTCTTCCCACATAGCAACCTATGATCAAGAAAAACCTTGTTCTAGGTGATGGGAGCTCCAGGACTCCACATACACCACAAGGCTGATTCTCAAGCTTCAATGGAGATCTCTGGTGCGTAGAGCACGCTCACTTTAGAGGAGGTAGATGCACTGCCAACCTGTGAAGAGGGGGAGAGGGTGCTCTTATAAAGCCAACCAGAGAGGGACGCTAGGAGATGAGGGAGGGTGAGGGTGAGAGTGAGAGTCACTTCTCATGGGTAAGTGTGCCACTTGGCACACTTACTTTATAACTTAAAAACACTTTAAAAGTTCTTAGGCTATTAATGAAATGTGCAATTTAACTCACAACTGCACACACGAATGCTACTTATGAAAACGTTAGTTGCTCCCCGATACAATGTCGTACCGGCACTGCTCCGACATTACCTGTTCGCACTTGTTCGGCCATTTGGTCCAGCACAAGCAATTAAAATTAGTTTAATTGACTTATCCTAATGCCTTAAAAATAATCCAGGCCTCAAGATTACTGTTCCAAGGACCCTATCTCATTCCTGTGCTCGCTTTGACGCGCGTAATTTTTTGACCTTGAAATCTGAGGATATTGTCTACCCCTTATTGAAGACCAGATTTCCCAATCACTAGGGCTTCAAGGTATTTTCTGCTAGGGTCTCCTTGAGGCACTTTGGCCCAAAAGTTTGGATGCACCTGAGGCCCTAGAACTGCTAGTTCTAATCTGATGTGCGCACAATTAATTAGATAACTATTTTCTCGTAAAGAATTTAATTATTTACAAAGTCTGGCATTGTTACATCTACCACGTCAGCAACGCAATTCGCGGGTTTTGTATAGCTACCACGTCATCAACCCTTTACGCTTCGTTTAGCCTTTTGTCCCTTGGGCTCCATCGGACAGGATCACATAAGTTGGTATAACTTATAAAAATTGGTGTCCTTTCATTTCTGCCTCTTGGATTGATTATGCAAGTTGATACAACTTCGTCTGCATCTTTCAGTAGGGTTTCGATCTCTCTGTCCGGAGTTTGTTCTTGAGGTCATGCCACATCATCAATTTGTGATAGAGCCCTTAAGGGCTCATATTTAAAGGCCCTTGGCCTAGAAGCATGTTCTATGGAAAGCTTGCCCTCAAAAGTCCACAAGGCTGTTTTTTGCGTTTTGCGGACCATGTGTACGGCTCCATAAATCGTGCTGGTACGTACAACAAGCCACGTCAACACCTTTTTTGGGTTTTGTTCCTCCGTTGATTCTTCAAAGTTTGGGTCTTTAATGTTCTAACCCCCCTTGGGGATTGCCACATCACCAACTTGTGACATACCCCATTCTAAAAGGAGAGTAATTGTCCGCAATTAGACCTGCAAAAGTCAATCCAATTCTTTAGCAAACATTGCCTTTATGCATACATACCAATGTCCATCATCAACAGACATCAAATTATACAATTCCACAATGAGATTTTTATCCAGTCATCTGATCCTCATCGGAGCTCTTAATATTCCGACGTAGCCATGTTAGCCATCACACTCAGACCACGCTGGTCCTGTCAAGGGCTGTCTCACTGCACGTACCTAGGCAATCTCGCCAAATTGAAACTCTTGATGCGCTAGATTCATATGCTGCACAAAATGCTTTACAGATGACACAGAGTTCAAATAATATAAAAACAAGTTACAACCAAACGCTCCCTAGACCAGAGCCTGCATTGTTCAAATGTTTCCATCTACAACTAAACGCTCCTCAAACTTTAGCTTGCGTCGTTTAGAGGTCCCAAGTACAAGTAGATGCCTCCAAGACACAATCTTTGCCATCCAGAGGTTATCAAACGACATTGAAACCAAAATTTAAAAAATTCAATCAGTAAAAAGCACCCAAAACTTAATTTTGGCACATGCTGCAAAAACCCTAATTTGATGTTGAAAACCCTAATTTTTTGAAATTGTCGGAATCAAAGCTATTCGCGTCAATGCATAGGGCTCGTGTAGAGGATCAACTTTGTCTTCTACCTCATATCCAAATTCTCATCGTCGACAATATTTTTAGAGGTCTCTACAACACAAAAAAGACCTACCATTATATTCAAAGAGAATATCATGCATTGTATAATCTACAGACAATGAAGTTGGATAGCTTAAACATAGCTTATTGTCATTTATATAGATGGAGATATGTGGTTTTCAGTGAGGTTGATGCACTATCCGATGGTGTATACACCTCCACCTCATAATGATTCTTCACCCCTCTCTCGTGAAGAATCACCCACGGTTCATCGAGGGTGATGAACTGCCCGATGTTGTATACATCTCCACCTCATATGATTCTTCACCCCTCTCTCGTGAAAAATCACCCACGGTTCATCTCTCTCCCAACTACACATGGAGGTGACATTTAGCAGAGACTATTTTTCATAGGATTACCAGGACATTGTTTTGTATGTGGAAGAGTAGGGCGTATGGTGTCTGGGGTACACTAGGAGGATAGAGTGGCCAAGAGGAGAGACAATATACAGTGACTCGGGAGAGAGACAGAGGTATCATCAGGTATAAGGAGATCAAAGGCTGAGAGAGCTAGGAGAAGAGAAGCAAAGAAGAGAAGAAGGTGACAGAGGTAGATAGAGGCTCTTTCAGCTAGACAAGTTTATAGTCATAGGGATCCACCATAGGATCCACCTCTTCTAGCTTCCTCTTCTTCAGCATATATATTTTTCTCTTCGCTCGATAAGGTTCTTGGGATTCTGTTGTACCTTCATGTAGCTCAGAAAGAGATGATGTAAGATGATGTTCGTTTCACTGTGCTCATGACATAGTATGAGGAGAGCTTCCCTCCTCCTGGATCAGTAAAAAATGTAGATGTTTAGAAGATTTGAGAGACTTTTTTTAAAAACCAAGAGGTACTCATGGTTACTTTTGTTGTACATTTTTTGGACACTTTGAGGATCACACCTTTGTGGTGATCAACTTCATTCATCTATCTTGAGGCTGTACCCTTGAGATGTTTATCTGAATAAGAAGATTTTTCCTTGGGGTGAGAGAGAGAGAGAGAGAGAGAGAGAGAGAGAGAGAGAGAGATTGCTAATGATGTCAATTGTTTCAGGCACTGAGAAAGTCAAAGCTTGCAGAATTGATCGAGAAGCTGCCCCGCCAGTTGGAAACCCCAGGTTTGTTTCCATGTTTGTTGTGTAAAACTTGAAGCCATTCCTGGCCTTCAAGGTTCAGGGAAGACTGCCATTTTGGAGTCACGGTAGAAACAAATGACTGTTGAGTGCCAAGTTCCAACATTGACGGAAGTGGATTCGACTCTCAGCCAGTCCAAGAACATGAATAATGGCATTTTTGTATGAATAAATGTTGGTTAAGATATGCAGTGAAGGACCAAGGGGAGAACTGGAGCGCGGGGCAGAGGCAGTTGTTCTGTCTGGGGCGGGTGCTGTTGAAGCGGAGCCAGGTGTTGGTGTTGGATGAGGCCACTGCTTCCATTGACTCTGCCACCAATGCTTTCTTGCAAAGGGTCATTCGAGACGAATTTTCGGCGTGCACTGTCATTACTGTTGCCCACCGCATTCCTACCGTCATTGACAGTGACAGGGTTCTCGCGCTTCGGGATGGTAACTGCACGTTAAGCAAGCACCCATGCAACATTGTTTCTCAAAAGTTCAAGATAACAGATCATGCACGTGACATCTTTTGTGTGAGATATATAAATGAAGATATCTGTATGCAGGTGTGGCAGTGGAGTATGACTCTCCAAAGAAGCTGATAGAGCAAAAGACTTCCTTGTTTGCACTTTTGGTGGCAGAATACTGGGCGCAAGCTGGTGGAAACATATGAAGAACCATAACATCTTACCTTGAGCCAACTTTACCTCCTTAAGAAAATCCTTCAGGAAATCTCTCTATCCCTCTCATATCTTTGAGGTCCCTTGGATTTGTTGCTACGACGCTATGAATTTTAGGAAATCCCTTAGTATTCAAAAAACCTCTCTCTCTCTCTCTCTCTCTCTCAGATCTTTGAGGTCCCTTGGGTTTGTTTCTACGACGCTAAAAATCTCCCTCTTATGCATGTGCGCATGCATTCTCGCACTCGCACTCCGACACATTGGGAGATGGCTTTAGGAACCCTAGTTACCCCACTTATGCTTTGCATGGATTGCCTAACAGCCAATAAAGAAAATCCAATTTAGGTAGCCATATGGCATATTTGTAAGTGACTATCCAAGACACAGCAAAGTAAAGGTACTTTGTGTGTCTATGAAACAAGCGATAATAATCATGGACAAAATGAAAGATATACTCCCTTTCTTAACACGTTTTTTTTTTGGTAATTGACAAAAAAATCCTTCTCAACTTTTTGCTAGGAGCACACTACACTGGCTAGATCATTGTGCAATGCATCCACCGAATTAGGTTGTGGTTGCCCTACCTCCTCAAATATGCAGTCAAATCTTGTGACACCTACCACATATGCGCCCTCGAACCTACCCGCCAAGTCAAATCTTGTGACACCTACCACATCTGTAGTCAAATCTAGATTTCCATTGCGTGGCTTCCTTTTGAAAAATGGAATATCGACTTCGTTGCCCCAGCCCACCCACATGTCAGCTTGATGACAAGAAAATATATACTAGTCACCACGGACTATTTGTATGAAACTGTCTTTTGCAGATTTGGTTATTTCTTTAAGATCATCAATGACCAGGGCTCCTCCCACTTCGTCAATCCACTATTAGTAATCATATTTGACAGGTACAAAAATCTTGAAGTACAAGTTTTGTTCCTACTACCCAAATGGGCGGGTGAGAAGCACAAATAAGGTCTTGAATTAGCTCCGTAAGAAAGCTTTCCATCTACTTGGCACGACATTGACCTATAGAATGGCCTTCAAAATACCCCTTTTCATCTGGTTTATGGGTTGGAATCTATGGCTCACTTTGTGCTTCACATTGGTTCCTCGAGGGTGAACTCACTTAAGAGTTGCCTCTTCATCTTAATGACCCTGTGGCATATAGTGTCCAGGCTACCAGCAGCACAAGCTTTGACAGTGGAACGACGTGTAGTGTCCAGGCTCGACCCCTATATCCGTCATTCCCCATCCCTTTCTAGCTTGTTGAAATCACCTATCCAACATTCTCTATGTTCACTCTCTATTGCCCAATCTCTATCTAGACACCCACCCTCCCTCTAGATACTTGACTCACCTCACTCGCTCGCTCTAGATAGCCGACCCACGCCACTCACTCTCTCCTTGGGCTCTCTCTCTCTCTCTCTCTCTCTCTCTCTCTCTCTCTCTCTCTCTCTCTCTCTATACGCGCTAGTGGTGGTCTCCTACGCGCTGCTGATCTCCTACGTGTTGGTCTCGTACGTGAGTTGGGGGAGGTCCACTGGCGCAGAGCAGAGGTCTGCTGGTACCCTGCAGGTCGCAGGGTACCATACTCTGCATGGGCAGCAAGTGCAGGCCGCGCACAAGCCACATAGGGCGCAGGGCAGAGGAGACGCACGTAGAGCAGAGGAACTCACACGGGGCAGGGAGCCAGGAGGAGTGCAGGAACTACGGGTAGGACAGAGAGCCACGCGTAGGCACAGATTCCATCCTCTCTTTCTCTCTATAGCTTTGACGCCCTGCAAGCTCCTCTACGCGTAGAAAGACTTTCTACGCATAGAAAGTCCTGTCCTACGCGTGGGACAGTTTTGCCCTATTCTCAGTCCCTCATCCTAGTACCCTAGTACCCTACCCCACATTTGTGGCTTGGGTTCGATGGATCCACCTATACTGAAGGGGAAGGGCCGGGTGTAGATAGCTACACCATCCAAAAAAAAACAACAACTACTTTTAAACGGAGAACAGAGATACTGTACTATCACCAGGATCCTCATGAGTTGGGAAAACCTCTAGGATACATGATGAGCTAATGATGGAGAAGGTCCAGGTGATGCTCAAATCAGAGCTAAACTATATGAGGGATGAAATCAGGAAGGAAATGCACGCGAGCGCTGAGAGCTAGAGGAACTCCATGTATGGAGACATGATGAGAGAACTAAGGAGAGAGATCCGGGGGATACAGAATGAGGAAATTCAGATCTTGAAAACGGAATTACGAAACCTAAGCAAGGCCGAAGTAAATGTAACAGAATGCGTTATGCAAAAGAAACTCGATGAGGCAGTAGCAAGTTTTGAAGCATGGAGAACAAATATGGAAAAGCACATGGGGGAAAAAGATGCAATAATCGAGGAGCTAAAAGGAGAACTTGCGGCTTGCAAATCTGCAACTAAGGAGAAGGGAGACGACCAACCTTCGGTGTTGAAGGAGCTCGAGGACATGAAGGATCAGATGAAAGCTCTACGGGAAGGAGATGAACAGAAATCGAAAACGGCATCTTCATGGGCGGAACGTCTTTTTAAGACACAAGAAAAGGTTGATGAAGCCGAGAAATGGATTAAGGATGCGAAGAAAGGAAAGGCCCATATGCCCGAGACCACACCTACCTCCACCATTTATTAATATGACCATTGAGGAAGAGCAGAAAAGGAAGAATCGGGCTCTGCATGTGCGGGTCATAGGAGTCAAAGACAAAGAGAATGTAGAGGAAGAAGGGAAGGAATTGCTACAACGCATGGGTATCACAGAGCCTACTCACACAAGTGCATGGAGAGTGGGCAAGAAAGGAATCGATGAGAAGGGAAACGTAAAGGATAGGGCACTTATTCTCCGCTTCCCGAATATAGAAATAAGGAAAGAATTTCTAAAGAAGAGGCCAACTCTTAAGAAAACCGGTATTTTCCTGGGAGATGACCTTACATTGGCACAAGTGGCACACATGCAAGAGTTGATGCAGAGATCAAGACAACAATAGAAAAGGGAAAAATCGCCTTTTATAGAGGAGGGAAAGTAGTGGTTCTGGAAAAGCGCTCATCATGACGGTGCGAGACCTATGGGACGACGCTCCGGATAACGGCGTGGAATTGTAATGGATCATATAGGCTAGATATAGGTGCCTTTGAAGATAGCTTTAGGGACAGTGACATAGTTTTCTACTCAGAGACACACCAGATACCGGGACAACTTATGCCACATGTGAAGGGTTAATTATGGGAAACAATTGGTCGACCAGACAAGAGATCTCTACAGGGTAGCCGGGGTTCAGGAGGAGTAGCAGTCTTATTTAAAGAGGAGCTGAAACCACTACTACAGATTATCAGGAAAGATGACCAAGCAAGGTATATGTGGGTGAGAATGAGAGCCGAGACAGGTAGATTTCTATATATCGCTATATGCTCCAAGTACATCAGTCTACTCCTCACCTAAAGGACAATCCCCTTTCTCCATATTGAATAATGACATATGGGAGTTCTCTAGAGATAGAGACATCGTTCTCTTAGGAGATTTTATGCCAGAACGGCCAACTCTCAAGTAGTATTCTATGATACTTCCGAGGAAATGCTTAGAGAAGTGGATTTATCACAGAGGGGGCTTACTAGAAACTCACAGGATAAAGAACACACTGAATATGGGAGACATCTCATGGAGATGGCAACTATACATGGTTTGGCCATACTTAATGGTCTAGAGAATTTCCCTTTATTTGGGGGATTCACATGCTTCCCGCACAGGCATGGGGCCAGTACAGTGGATTATGTCATGACTTCACCAAGCTTTATTTCTAGTATCGAGGACTTTAAGGTGGGACCCAGACTGGTTGGGATTGCAGTGGATCATGCTCTCTTGATGTTACCATATACATGTGGTAGTGATGTGTGTGAACACACTAGGACCGCTGGGGCATTTTTTCCCTCTTTAGGAGGTTTTTTCCCCATGCATTGGATATACGCCCATCACTCTAGGGCTATCTATCTTTCCATTGCACACTAAGTAACATTCTCTCTATTGTGTGCCTTGAGCTTCCTTCGTCTTCTCCAAGCTGTGTGCGTTTCTCTGCAACCCTAATTCCAACAATTGATATCAGAGCAGGTCACGTCCTCCCGGGCTTAGTCGCCAGCTGCTCCAGCACACGCCTGCTCACTTTCTCCGATTTCAGTGAGCTTTCGTAGGTCGACAAAAATTTTGGGATAGCTCGAAGAGCTTGGTCTGCTCAGAATTTTGATTTGGGCTCATTTCGGCCTCCGTTTCCACTATAGGCAGTATTGCACAGGCTATTTCGTCATTTTGTGCAGAATTTCTGTCAGTGTTGTTTCCTGCATTACAGGTGCCTTATAGTCTTCTACGGTTTGTGATATATAGCACAGGTTGTTCCCACTCTGTTTCTCCTATTTTCGGGCAGTTTTCACATCAGGTGCAACATTTACCATGGCTGACAACAACAACACAGATGTGTTCAAGATGTTTGCTGTTGAGGACAGGTTGGATGGGGACAACTACCCTATGTGGGCTTATATGATGCAACATGTTCTTGTGTCAAAGGGTGTCTGGAACATTGTGCAAGGCATTGATGTACGTCCTGGTTCTGATGATGTAGGCGATGTTGAGGATGCTGCAGGTCTTGCTGCAAGGATTGCAGCTGTTAGAGTCGTTTTGCCTATAGTAGAACAAGCTCGTTGGGATGTTAAGGATGCATAGGCTCATGCATTGATTGCGTTGTCTGGGAAGCGCACCATTGTTCCTCACATCCGTTCAGCAAAATCTGCAAAACAGGCTTGGGATATTTTAGCAGGTCTTTATGCAAGTCGCAATGAGGCTAAAATTGCTTTGCTGCGTAAAGAGCTGGAGTTGAAGATTATGCATGAGGAAGATGATATGGACACTTTCCTTGCTAGTGTCAAGGATATCAATGAGCAGCTTATTTCTGCAGGTGAAGTCATTTCAGACGTTCCCTTGTGCAGACTGTTCTTGATGCCTTACCAGATTCCTACCAGACTTTTGCTAGTACTTGGAGACTGATGACCCAAGGAAATCCTGAAGTTGTCAAGTTTGATGCATTATGCACATTGCTGTTGAAAGAGTCACTTTCTAGAAAAAACAGGATTAGGCAGCGTGCAGTTGAACAGGCTTTTATTGCTTCTCAAAGAAAGGGTGGTAACAGTAATGCAGCCCCTTCTTATGGTTCTGCTGCGAGTGGCAAAAATTCTGTTCCTAATGCTTCTGCTGGCAGTACTTCGTCTGGCAATTCTGGTGATAAGGGCAAAAAGAAGATGCGTTGCCATTATTGTAAAGCCAATGATCACTTGATCAAGTCGTGTCCTAAGTTGAAAGCCAAAGAGGCTAAGAAGAAAGAGGGTGGTTCCACTGCAAATGCTGGTTCCACTACAAATGCAGCCATTGTTGAGTCTTCTGTGAAAGGAGACTGTGTTGCTGATGTTGATGCAGAATGGGCTTTTAGCGCAAAGTGCACTTACAATCCTGCTGTCCATGATGCATGCTTGTCAGTTGCTGCAGATTCACATGTGTGGTATTTCGACAGTGGTGCTACAAAGCACATTACTTCACATCGTGAATTGTTTACCTCTCTTGAGTCTGTCCCTCATGGGAATTCAGTCACTTGTGCCAACAACGCCTCTTATCCAGTTCAGGGAGTTGGAAAGATTGTGCTCACTGTTGCTAATGGCAGTTCCTTCACACTTGTTGATGCACTTTATGTACCTGGGATCAAGAAGAATCTCTTGTCTGTATCCGCACTTGCTAGACTTGGACTTGTAGTCAAATTTGTGGATGACAGATGTACAGTTTATGATCTCAGTTTTGGTGATGAAATTGTTGCATCTGGGCTTTTGTGCCGTGGG
The DNA here is from genome assembly GCF_014529385.1 of Adiantum capillus-veneris. Classification (NCBI taxonomy): domain Eukaryota; kingdom Viridiplantae; phylum Streptophyta; class Polypodiopsida; order Polypodiales; family Pteridaceae; genus Adiantum; species Adiantum capillus-veneris. The sequence continues at coordinate 94,369,763 of NC_140937.1, read as the reverse complement.
TTGTATAAGCTCACTTTGTATGACAAGTGTGGACAAAATTTTGCAAATGCTGTTGCAGATGCAAGGGCTATTTCAGATGCAAAACTTTGGCATGCACGTTTTGGTCATCTGAATTTTGCCAGTTTGCTGCGTTTGCAGAAATCTGATATGGTTGCTTCTTTGCCACCTCTTGAAGCACCTGTCAAACATGTTTGTGAAGGCTGTATTTTGGGTAAGATGCAACGTTCTAAGTTTCCAAAGGATGGTTCAGTTCGGGCCACATGCAGGTTGCAGCTTGTGCATAGTGTCATAAAATCTAATATCTAACCAACCCAAATGATTTTCTCATATTAAATTGATCACTTAATGTGGGAGAATAAACGGGAACAAGTGTTAAGATATAGATATGTGCTTATAGATCTATCTCAACACGGGGCCAATGGTAAAGGGGCCCAAATGAGAGATGGTCTATCAAAGAGCAAGGCTAACCAATGGAGCATAAGACCTTAGGGTTAGCTTCATTAAAGACCTCCAATAATGTGTGTAAAAGTCCTTTGACCTTAGGTAAGCTAGGGCTGAGCTTGAGGCGGGAACCCGGCCCAAACTCGAGGTGCTTGAGGTGCTTGATGTGCTACATGCTTGAGGTGCTTGACTTGCTAAATGATTAAGGTACTTGAGGTGCTTTGACAAGCTTGCCTGAGATGCTTGTGGGAATACCCCCTAGTCCAAGTGCTTAGTCATGCTTGATGACTAAGGTGCTTGAGCACCAAAAGTCAAAAGGATCTCTACAAAGAGGGGGGCAAGCCCTTTGCCTAGGGGCTAGAGAGAGAACACACACTCACACATACAAGGAAGGCCCAAGCTTGAAGAGGCAACAAGGACACATGTCAGGCCCCTACCTATGTTACCTTCATGAGATGCCTGAAACCTAGTGGTTGGCCACTCAAGGGGTCCAATAGTAATTTAGGAGATTTAATTAATTGATTTAGCATTTATCTAGCCCTCTCTCTCAAAGGGGAAAGGGGGACACTTGTCTCAAGGCTACCCCTACTACTTGTAATGCCTCCTGCTCATGATTGGCTAGGCATGGAGGGGTCCAATGAGCTTCAAGCATGAGCTACAAGGGGGGGTCGACCCAAGCAAGCTAGGGGGTTTCTTAGGGGGTATACTCACCCACACACACTCACAAACACTCTCATTGTGTGCTATGCAAAGTGCAAGAGCTCCCTCTCCAAGCAAGTAGAGGTTGAGAGCCTACACCAATACTCTTGGCTATGGAGTGCAAATCCAACCAAGAGCCATGCTTCAATGCTTAAGCTTTCCATCTCCTTCTTCTTCATTACTATGCTATTATGTATGCTAGCAACAAGAGTATGATAAGTGAGGAACTAATTCTTTCTCCTATGAAATGTTTCTTCTTCCTCTTCCCTACCCTCATTCCCTGCTAGCTCTCTCCACCTTCGAAGGTGTTTGAGGTCTTGGGACTGAGGCTTGGGATAGCTAAAGCTTTCTTCAAGTTTATGTTATGTTTGTGATGCATGAAGCTTTCCATCTTCATTGCATCACCTAGGTCACAAGGAACACAAAGACTGTATTGTAACAAGTCTCTCGTTATGGAAGAAATCATAATACAAATGCCTATTGGAGGGGGGACCGGCTCCACATAAATCCGGTCCTCAACTGTTGTCATGTTCTCTAAATTCTCTCTCTTGCAAAAGTATTGTTCATGCCAAGTTAACTAATTGCTATGATTATGTTGCTATCTTCAATTATGTTCACACGTTATGCCCACAAAGTTATTTCTCAAAAGTACTCTCATTAATTTCCGCTACTCTCAAGTTAAATAGGCCAATTCCATTACACATAGTGATGTTTGTGGGCCCATGCAAACTCCGTCCTTGGGCAATTACCTGTACTTCGTGACTTTCATTGATGATTATTCCAGGCATGCATGGGTATTTCCGCTTAAAGCGAAGTCCGAAGTTTTTATGTGCTTCAAACAATTTTTGGCTATGGCTGAAAATGTCTTGAAATGTACTATGGGCACCCTCCGTTCTGATCGAGGGGGGGAGTATATGTCTCATGAATTTAATGCATTTCTGGCTAGTCGTGGGATAAAACACCAATGTACAATTCCTTATACACCTCAGCAAAATGGTGTTGCTGAGAGGAAAAACAGGTCACTGACGGAAATGGCACGATGTATGGTCAAAAGTCAAGCTTTGCCGCATTCTTTTTGGCTTGAGGCCATTATGTGTGCCACTTATGTACTTAACAGGTGTCCTACGAAAGCTTTGCAGTCTATTACTCCATATGAAGCATGGCATGATAGAAAGACTTCTATTGAGCACATGCGTGTTTTTGGTTGTTTGGCATATGCTTTGGTGCCACAAGTGCAGCACAGAAAATTGGATGATAAGGCTGTCAAATGTATTTTTTTTGGTTATAGTGCTGAAAGCAAAGGTTACAGGTTGTATCATCTGCAAACAAAACGTATTCTTGTTTCACGGGATGTAGTGTTTGTGGAAGATTCTATTCAGCCCTTGCTGTCATTTACTAGAGACAGTAATGCAAGCTCACAGGACATTTATGACACTTTGTTGCCTCTTTTCAGTGGTGGAAATACGAATGTAAGTTCCAATGAGGCAAATGTACAGCCTATGGGGGTTTCTGAAAATATTCTAGATCAGCCTATTACTGATGCAGATGTACATGATGTACTTGATGAGGAAAGGGCTGAAAATGAGCAGGCTAGAGGTATGCCAAAATGGCTGGTGCACACTTTACGTGACAGTAAATTGGATGCACCTTTGTCTAGTCATACTCGTTCAGGCTCTCGCCATGCATCTTATGCATCAGATTGTTATGCTTTGGCTGTATCTAGCTTACATGATGTTGAGGAGCCTCTGACTTTTGATGAAGCACAAAATTCAGAAAATTGGATGGCTACCATGCAATCAGAATATGATGCACTTATAGAAAATGACACATGGACTTTATGTGATTTTCCTCCTGGCAAAAAGGCCATTGGTACGAAGTGGGTTTACAAGTTGAAACGCAAGCCGGATGGTGAGATAGATTGCCATAAGGCTCGACTTGTTGCAAAGGGTTATGCACAGCAAAAAGGCATAGATTATGAAGAGACTTTTGCTCCCACTTGTCGTATGACTACTGTGCGTTTTCTATGTGCATTGGCAGCTCATTTTGGTTGGGATGTACATCAATCAGGCATTGTTACTGCTTTCTTGAATGGTGACATATTTGAGGAAGTTTATGTAACGCAGCCTCGCAGTTTTGTCATAAAAGACAAGAGGACAAAGTGTGCAAATGTAACAAGGCTTTGTATGGGTTGAAGCAATCTCCTCGTGCTTGGTATGAGAAAGCTGACACTCATTTGGTCAAACAAGGCTTTCGTAACAGTCCAACAGAAAGCACATTGTATGTAAAGCGTGAGGGTGATGTACTTCTCATTGTGGTTCTTTATGTTGATGATTTGCTGATCACTGAACCAAATGAGAGACATATTGCTGAATTTAAGGCTGATTTGAATGCTACTTTCAAGATGAAAGATTTGGGGCCGTTGCATCATTATTTGGGTATACAGTTTAAGCAGTGTGATGGTGGTATTGCCTTGTGTCAGAAAAGTTACATAGAGACATTGCTATGTAAGTTTGGACTTGAGGATTGCAAACCTATTGCCACTCCCATGGAAACAGGTTTGAAGTTGAGTCTACATGATGCTGGTGATCCTGCTGATGTCACTCTTTACCAAACTGCTGTTGGCTGCCTCATTTATGTATGCAACACGAGGCCAGATATTCAGTTTGCAGTCTCACAGGTCAGCAGATTTATGCATAGCCCAGGGTCTAAGCATTGGCAGGCTGTCAAGAGGATTTTCCGCTACCTTAGTGGCACTTTACATCTTGGCTTGTTTTATCCCAAGGGGGGATCATTGCCGCCAGACTTACATGCTTTTTCGGACTCAGATTGGGCTGGTTGTTTTGACACGCAAGTGTCCACAAGTGGTTTTTGTTTCATGCTTGGCAGTTCATGTATATCATGGTTGAGCAAGAAGCAACCTACTGTGGCCACTTCGAGTTGTGAGGCTGAGTACAGGGCAGTCTTCACAGCTACAGTTGAGTGTGTATGGCTCAGATGCCTTATGGCTGATTTGGGTGTTGGACAGGACACTGCCAACACTATCTACCCTGACAGTTAGAGCGCATTAGCAGTTGCGAGGAACCCAGTTTTTCATGCTCACACAAAGCACATTGAGGTGCATTACCACTATGTCAGGGAGGGGCTCTCACCAGGAGAGATCAGCTTGGCTTATGTGCCAACACAGGACAACCTTGTAGATCTTTTCACAAAGGCATTGTCTCGTGAGAAGCTTGAAGCTTTCCGCAAAGCTTTGGGCTTACTCCCCTTTGTGGACTGATCCTGTCCTCAAGGCATGGCACTTCCCTTTACTCATGTGCCAGCTCTCGTTCACCGCATCACTCCAGGGGGGACTTGTTACCATATACATGTGGTAGTGATGTGTGTGAACACACTAGGACCGCCGGGGCATTTTTTCCCTCTTTAGGAGGTTTTTTCCCTCGTACATTGGATATACGCCCATCATTCTAGGGCTATCTATCTTTCCATTGCGCACTAAGTAACATTCTCTCTATTATGTGCCTTGAGCTTCCTTCGTCTTCTCCAAGCTGTGTGTGTTTCTCTGCAACCCTAATTCCAATACTTGACCTTATCAATCTCCTTCCAATACAATGCTTCTCAAGTACAAAGGAAGAAGACACACACAAGATATACTTTCACGCTAGAGACTGATTCAGTCTATGTGGAAAAGATCTATAATAGGATGTGGGCAGCCGAGCCAGTATATACTGTAGAGGAGATTACTTCTCAGTTAACAGAGATACTACATGGAGCAGCACAAGGGGCATACCCACATACTCAACCTGATCAGAAGAGAGGATCTGGGAACATGCCTCAAAACAGTTGGTATGACGAGGAATGCAGAGAGACGAGAACCTAGGTCCAGAAAGAGCTTACACTTGGGTTCATCACATATAAGCAGTCTCGGATTGCTCTTCGGCGTATAGTACGTTGCAAGAAAAGGGCATTTTTAGCCAAACTGGAGAAGGATTTATATCAGCTCTTCTTGAGTCAGGACTCACACGAGGCCTGGCGTTTATTTCGCGAGCACTCACCGCCTCCGACAATTACTTCTCCTGAGATTTGGGGTCAATATGTAACATCATTATATATGGTATCTGGACAGTCTCCATTACCAGATATATGGTATCTGGATAGCCTCCATCACTAGATCCGCTAGAGCCATGCCTTGCTACTAGTACTTTCTTTACTACGGAAATGGTGAAAAAATCCATTGATAAGATGAAGACAAGAAGAACATATGATCATGATGGTTTAATAGCAGAACATCTGATCCATGCTAGGGATCTACTTTCATAAGTCCTTGCTTGTCTGTTTAATCGGGTCATGTGTGAAGGATTACCTGAATCTTGGAAATTATCTACTATCGTACCTATTTTCAAGTCAGGGGATCCTATGATACCCGGGAACTACCGTACCATTATGGTAGGTCACACATTGACATGACTGTACGCATCCATTCTTGAGCAAAAATTGAGTAGATGGGCAGAGAATGAGGGCATAAGGGCAACATGACAAGCTGGATTCAGGAGGGGTTATTCCACTTTAGATCATATTCTTACGCTCAGAGCCATTATTGAGGAAGGAAAAGCGAGCGGGAGAAGGATGTATTGTTGCTTTGTGGATTTTCGAAAAGCTTTTGATACAGTACCAAGGGCCAGATTGATGCGCAGGATGCAAGAGTTAGGGCAAAGAGATTATTTGGGTGATCATGGCCTTATACGGGTTAGTAACTGGTTATGTATGTACTCTAGAGGGGGATTTCGACATTGTTCATTCCACCGTTGGAGTAAAGTAGGGATGCCCATTGTCCCCTACTTTATTTGGTATGTACATAGATGAGGTATCAATTACATTGATAGAGAGGGTGACAGAGGTGCTCAACTTGCAGGATCATGGATCCCTTTGTTGTTGTATGCAGATGATATTGTATTGATAGCAGAATCACCATATGGAATGCAGAGGCAGCTAGATGCATTACATAAATTCGCAGAGGACAGTGGACTGTCAGTAAACTTGGGTAAAACCAAATTTATGGTGTTTAACACCACACCGCAGTGGGTTAGGAGATCGGCACCTACATTTGCATATGGTCAGGATACAGTAGAGTACACAGATGCGTACAGATACCTTGGTGTGGTATTTGCAGGACCGAAGTTTACTCTTAAGAAAGCAGCGGATGCTAGATTGTCCAGAGCCTCTACGGCCTTGGGAGGGTTGGAGAGGATGTGTTCACAAGTGCAGTTTCAGGAACCACGAACAAAACTTTGGCTCTTTGATACTGTGGTGGCTTCGGCTATGCTTTATGGGGGTCCAGATTTGGGGACCATCTGTGGATCAAGATAATTGGAACTCAATGGAGAGACCTTTGGTATCTATGATTTCTCGAATGATTAGAGCCAAGGACTCCGTACCACACGCGATTACCCGAGCGGAACTAGCTGCCCCTCCGATAGAAATTGAAGCTCTTACCAGATCAGTGTCCTTTATACATGGTTTGTGGGATACAAATAACTGTCGATATACCAGGCTGGCCCTCGAATCCTCTCGACAATTAGCAATGAAAGGGGATACATCATGCTGGTATGCGCAACTGTCCTCGTGGTTTCAGAGACACGAGTTCAGTATGGAAAGATTACCCCCCTTCCAATACTCTCTTGAGGCTCCAACACTGGCAATTACACGAACGGAGATTAATAAAATCATCCGTCAGGATCTTATATAGTTGGATACTAAGAGGACATGGGTAGATCCTACACAAGAATTGGGCACGAAGATGGCCGACTACAAAGAAAACTTCCTACAACTATCTGAAGATGGATTTGTGATTCGCCCGAGCTACATGGATACCCACTTGTCTCATGGTTTGAGATGTGCTATTGGTCAGATTCGTACATCCTCACACCAGTTGGAAATTGAATTTGGCAAATTTAAGGGAATCCCACATGAGAGAAGAATTTTCAAGTTACACTACAGATGGAGTCGGAGACAGAATTACACTACAGATGCCATTGCACCGTATACTATGAGATACATGGGCGTTTCCATTGCCTATTTAAAGAAGGCGTTGGACCTCTAGATAGAGTCATGCAATACCAAGATCAAAGATGCTTAGGCTTGTACCTACTGGAACTACATCAGCACAGGGATAATCTAATGAGAAGACAAAGAGCACTACAGCCTTAGAGGCAGATCACAGGTTTCTTTGGATCGAGAGAAGTAGGAGTGGAAGAAGAAGCAAGAGGCCAGCAACCAGCACAAAGGAGTACCCACATTCATACCAAAGAAGTTTATTTAATACTTTGTATTTAGTTTTTCACATTTATTTTCACACTTTTTCACACCTTTCACACCTAGTACTTTAGTACTAAGGTACCCATACATTGTAACAGATTCACCACTTTTGAATCAGTTTGGTCTCGTAGGTCATTCTGGCCTTTTAAAGACGTTTAATATAACATTTCATTTCATTTCATTTCTCTCTCTCTCTCTCTCTCTCTCTCTCTCTCTCTCTCTCTCTCTCTCTCTCTCTCTCTCTCTCTCTCTCTCTCTCTCTCTCTCTCTCTCTCTCTCTCTCTCCAGGGGACCCATGCTGCGCTCTCTTTGTCGACACCCGTTCCTTATTTCTCGACACCCACTCTTGTGAAGTGCAAAAGCTATAGAGAAGATGGAGGAGCAACCCACACACACTTAGAGATCAACATGCACTGTCCAATTTCTTTGTATGCAAGCTCTTTCTTCTATGCTTCTTCTTCTTTACATTCCTTATCTCATAGTGTTATGTTTTGCATCTCACAAGTAAGTCTCCGGCCATAAACCAAACGACATAAACTCTTAAACACTCCCTCCCAGGCTTGGATATGAAGTACACCCAAAGCCTCAAGATGAAATATTTGGGGCTGTTGCATCATTACTTGGGTATACAGTTCAAGCAATGTGATGGTGGTATTGCCTAGTGTCAAAAAAGTTACATAGAGACATTGCTATGTAAATTGCGACTTGAGGATAGCAAACATATTTCCACTCCCATGAAAACAGGTTTGAAATTGAGTCTTCATGATGCTGGTGATCGTGCAGATCACACTCTTTACCAAACTATTGTTGGATGCCTCATTTATGTATGCAGCACGAGGCCGGATAATGAATTTGCAGTCTCAGAGGCTAGCAGATTCATGCATAGCCCAGGGTCTAAGCATTGGTACGCTGTCAAGAGGACTTTTTGCTACTTGAGTGTCACTTTACATCTTGGCTTGTTTTATCTCAAGGGGGGATCGTTGCCGCCCGATTTGCATGCTTTTTTGGACTCAAATTGGAATGGTAGTTTTGACACGCAAGTATCCACAAGTGATTTTTGTTTCATGGTTGGTAGCTCATGCATATCATGGTTGAGCAAGAAGAAACCTACGGTGGCCACTGGGCTAGTTGTGAGGCTGAGTACAGGGAAATCTTCACAGCTACGGTTGAGTGTGTATGGCTTAGACGCCTTATGGCTGATTTGGGTGTTGGATAGGACACTGCCAACACTATCTAGACTGATAGTTAAAGCACATTGGCAGTTGTGAGGAACCCAAATTTTCATGCTCTCACAAAGCACATTGAGGTGCGTTACCACTATGTCAGGGAGAGGCTCTTAATAGGAGAGGTCAGCTTGGTTCATGTGCCAACACATGACAACCTTGCATATATTTTCACAAAGGCATTGTCTCATGAGAAGTTTGAAGCTTTCCACAAAGCTTTGGGCTTCCCCCCCTTTGTGGACTAATCATTTCCTCAAGGCATGGCACTGCCCTTTACTCTATGTTCCAACTCTTTTTCACCACATCACTCCAGGGGTATTTGTTACCATATACATGTGGTAGTGATGTGTGTGAACACACTTAGGACCGTCGGGGCATTTTTTCCCTCACTAGGAGGTTTTTCCCCCGTGCATTGTATATACGCCCATCACTCTAGGGCTAACTTATCTTTCCATAGCACACTAAGTAATACACTCTCTGTTGTGTGCCTTTGAGCTTCCTTCATCTTCTCCAAGCTCTGTATGTTTTCTTGAAACCCTAATTCCAATAATAAGCAGGAATGCCAGAATTGAAATCCGACTTGAAACGTCAAACCTTGAAGCTCATTGGAACAATAGAAAAATTATGGGGCAATTTTGATCAAATTGCTTGGCGACCACTTTGACGCATTAACTACTCTAGGAAACTTTTGGAAATCAAGTCTCTAGATGTTTGTTTTTGAATTTTTTTTGATCCAAGGATACATTGTGAGGGTTACTCAACTCAATGGTTAGGTATAGGATGGGGGGTGTCCAAAAAGTCCAGGTCTGCATAGTCCATTAGGACATTTTTACCCTCATTGGCATTCTAATCCTTTGTGAGAGAGCTCCAGCTAGTGGTTTTTGGCGCTTTTTTGCGAGCTTCTATGCACAATCTATCGACTCTCACTCACTCCAGCCATGAGAGCTAAATTCCTAACTATACGAGGATTGATGTGCACTATAGTAGCTGGTGTTGCTGGTAATGGTTGGACCTTTGGTACACATTTATGCATCACTGCATGTGGCTTTGATTTGAATTGCAGTTTGCAAACAGTCTTTGGTTTAGGCGTGGTTTTTGGTTCCATCTTAGGTGTTCCAAACCTAGTTGTGACTTTTGTGTTCGTTGTTGCGGTTGATAAAGAGATGTAATTGGAGACTCCTTCTTAGTGCTCAATAATAGTTTAGGCACCCAAATCTAATAGGATTGTTGATGAGTTGGGTTTTGGGTACCCAAAATTACATGAATACGGTGGCAAATAGTGGACATAGGACTTGAGTTATTCCTTCTTTTTGGTAGCTTCAGAGTCTTGAGAGGAGATTTCCACTCTTCATGCCTATGAGCAAAAGGTACTCTTAACTGGCCACCTTTGAGTGTTAAGGCTAAAATCTTTTCATCCTAATCTTGAACAGCTTTATAGGTTCACATCCATGGGACTCCTAGCACCATATCTTCATCCATATGCTCATCAGGAATGAAAATAAAGGTATGCGGACATAGAAATCCATGGACAAATATGTTGAGACTAATTAGCCCCAATGTTGGTGTGAAATCATTATGATAGCCCTTGACTTTATCTTTGCAATATTGCAGCGGTTGGGTGGTCGTTTTTTTGTACGTGTAATAGTTGACAACGTTGAGTCATGCACCTATGTTGGCTAGTGCCTTGACTCTGAATCCATCTTTCAAGGTCATTGTTATTCACATACCTAATCCATCTAGTCATTCACCATTTGTCTCCACCTCATCGTTAGCTAAGGATTGAGTAAAGTAGTGATGTTGAACCTGAAGGGCATTGAGTGGCAACACTTCAAGGATTGGTCGCATTGTTGCCTTTTGCCACCAAATTCCAACCAACAATATAGCTCTAGTTGTAGTTTTATGAGAGAAATGACCGCCTGCCAAACCTGCATGCACTTGTTCTAGGATAGGAAGGTATTCATATTCATTGGCACATAGTCTTAGTTATTGGTTTTTTCCTTATCAATAGAGTTGACATCCAATCATCGTGTAGTTGGTTGCCTCTGTCTCAATTTCTGTCTATCTTTTCTTACTCATATCTTTAGGGAATGCCCTATTGGTTAGATACTCTACTAGATATCTACACCGTTGTTGTTTCATAGAGATCTAGAATAAGGTGGCATGAAGTATGACAATCTTTTTTTACATTGGGAAAAATTGTTCACATAAACATGAAGGTCCTTCCTCATAGTATTCCAATAGACACCTAGCCAAGTTCATCATTGTAAGGTTTGTTCTTCCACAGAGTGGAGTCATACTACCGTTGTATGAGCTCGACTCAAAAAGGAATGCCCTATTGGTTATAAACTCTACTAGATATCTACACCATTGTGGTTTCATAGAGATCTAGAATAAGGTGGCATGAGGTATGACAACCTTTTTTTACATTGAGAAAAATTGTTCACGTAAACATGAACATCCTTCCTCATAGTATTCCAATAGACCCCTAGCCAAGTTCATCATCGTAAGGTTTTGGTCTTCCACAAAGTGGAGTCATACTACCGTTGTATGAGCTCGACTCAAATAGTATGCATGCTCCTTAGGGCCAATGCACAACACTAGAATTTCATTCTTGTTCCTTTGATACAGCCTTCCAGCCAACAATTGATATAAAGATGATTTCTCAATCAATTATGGCGTAATAGAAAGTGTATTTGAAGGGGATCGGGGAGCACCACAGACGGAGAGTGAGAGAGAGAGAAGGAGACACACACACACGATGTGGGTGGGGAGACTCAAAGAGAGAGCAGCCCCCTATACACTTATGCTATGTATAAGGTATACAAGTCAGTGGGCGCCCAGACTCTGGGTGGTCGGGCAAGGCACAGACGCCTATACCCCAACAACCTCCCACTTAAAGGCGACTGTGCCTTTAAGCAAGGGAACCTAGTCTAAAGACTACAAAAGGTGAGAGAAAACCGCTCTCAACCGATGCCCACTGGCTGACTGTGATCGTGTGCATCCGGCTGTCCTGCTCCCGTGTAAGTCCATACACCACCCGACGTACCGCACACGTACTGCAAGTATGTAGGCAATACTTGCATATCTCCCTCGTGCACTATGCCATCATCAGTCAACAAACGACTGACAACCCCAACTGCAAATGCTCCCACTACAGCTGCGATATCCGGTTTCAAGATCAGCATCTCATACATGAGACCACCGAATGCCGATGCAATGCTAGCGGGCCCTGCTAGCTCTACGGAGCATGCATCAACATATATATCCCTGGCAATAGGCATCTCTGACTGACAAGGCGTGTCATCCACATGCATCTCCTGACTGTCCACAAAAGACGCATCAACCTGTCGTGCAACCTCAGAGCAAACCAGCTACTCTAGGTGTCTGCTGGAAGACATATCCTGCACAACTATATCCCCATGCTCACTGTCGAGCATAGAAAGGAATGACTGCATAATCGCTGACATCTCAGTCTCCTTTGCAATCATCCACTGCAAACATGACCACTCAATCTGCTGTGACTCACTAGAGCTCTCATGCTCTAACTCCGTATGCATAGACTCTTGCACAACGTCCTCCTGTTGTGACTCACTAGAGCAAGACCGCTCTACCTGTCTATCCTGCATAGAAGTATCTCGCACAACTGACTCTCTGCTTTGCTCAGTCACTAGCAAAGCATGCATGTCTGACTCTGTCCTCACCACTCTGTGTGACTGCTCAAGTCGTGCCCCAACTGTGTGCACAACGAGCTCACTACTCTGCACTCCATGCAAAGCACCCTGCAACCCATGAGCAAAAGAGACTCGCCTGCTCTCTCGCTCTCTACCTGGCTGCATGATCACAGAGACAACACCGTCTCTCCCGTGATCCACATGCAATGGGTAACTTGTACCACTCCTGGCACCTCTCGCAATCACTAGCGAACCCAAATGCATCACAAAAGATCGCTCAAGCAGCGATACCCAACATCCACTATCCCGTAACTGTCTGACTGAGATCAAATCCCGTCTCAGATCTGGCATATAACGCACATGACACAGGGTAAATCTCATACCACTGGGCAAGGACAAACATACGTCTCCTGTACCCTCAATGTCATACACAGCACCATCAGCCATGTGCACACAACCAAGTCTCCCACTAGAAAACGTGCTAAACCACTCACGATGCGACGTGACATGGAAAGTAGCATCTGAATCTAGTAACCAATATGAAGACAATGTGCAATCCGATATGCAATCCGTAGACATAAGATCGTCTGAAGACAAGCTAGATGTAAATGTGACATCGCCGTCACAATCATACTCAGTAACCACCGTACTGATCTCACTAGCATCTGTCCGTTGTCTCAAACGCCTGAAACATTGACGCCTCCGTTGTCTCAAACGCCTGAAACATTGACGCCTAATGTGCCCTCTATGTCCACAATGCCAACATGTCAAGTCTCTATGCCGTTGAGACTTGCGTGTGGGATCAATCTCTCCCATGGACATAGAAGTGGGACTAGACTCCCCTGTAGACATGGATGTGCGTACATAGCATGTAAAATCTACCATAAAGCATGAGTTGTAGTCTCCCTCGAGACCTGCCAGTAAACAGATTCAACCAGATATAAACAAATCGTAGACATGGCTAACTCATCAAGATCCTGCCAATCATCATCACGCATAGAATTGGGCTTCGCCGATAAACCATGCAAGGGTTTATCCTGCCCCAAATCCGCCAATGCAACAAGCATATGCTCCTTCCAAGCAACAAAATCTGCACCATCAAACTGTGTCAGACCATAACGCTGGAAGTCAAATGAAAAATCAGCCATAATGCTCGCAAAAGAGCAACCAACAATGAGTAGTAAATGTCAACCAAATCAGCCCTAAACTGGCTCGAATCGCATCAACAAAAGTCTGCAAAATATGGCTGCAAATCAGCCCCAAAACAACCCCAAAATTCAGCTCTTAAATAGCTGCATAAACAAGTCACAAACGTGTCCCAGATCAGCCTACAACTAAGCCATACATGGACACCTGCAAAGAGGAAACAATGGCTAAAAATTCAGCGCCCAAATAAGCCCTTAAACCTGCCTGTAAACTTGTAAACCTGTAGCTGAAACCTGCTAAAAAACCTCAAGCCATTAGTGCTCGAATCCGGCTACCTAGCTCGTAGCCACACAAGCATACATCACAATACTCACTCCTGTGAGTGTGCCAAGATAACTGTATGCCTGTCAAACCGTGAGCTACAAACCGTGAGCTAATCACCAAGCCCACACTGTCCGGTATTGATGCATACACACGCACAAATCTCCCACCTGCACAGAACACCGCACGCAAACGCTGAGCGCAACCCGCAATCTCTACCTAGATCGCATAAATGATGCGCATAAAACTCCTGGGAAAATTTCGCCAGAGTTTCGTCAGTAAAACGGCCACAAAACCAGTAACCAAACTAACTGCGCGCTCAAAACCATGAGCAACCAAAGCGCATCAAACCGCACTCCAAATGCATGCACCAATCTCCACACTTTGCATACATCATTGCAAACACCTGCAAATCTAGTACACAAATATCTGCTCTACCTGTGACTGCCAAAAAACATGCTCGAGGCATACATTGTCGAGCTCAAAATGCAATCACATTAGTCTCCCTGAGCATCAAACCACATAAGGCATACATTGTATCCTCCCACATGTGAGGAAACTTGCAGCAAATATCACTCTCACATCTCAGAGCAAACCATGTGTGGAATCCTCGACACACAATAAACAACTACTGCTGCAGCAAAAAATTCAGCGTTCAGAATTTTAAAATTCTGATATGACGAGCGCGTCCGGAGCGTGCCAAAACCCCAAGGTAGACTCCTGGATCACATGTATCCAAGTATGGGTGTGAAAGCTATGCCAAAAAACCTCCGTTTCGACCCAAAAACGCAGCATAAACTGCCAAAAGAGGGCTGAAAATGCAGCTCCTCAACCGTAGCTCGAATGAGGTTTCTGATGGCTCAAATGGCTTCGAAAGGGGGGTAAAACGCCAAGACACCTGGTGGAAACGCTCTCGAAAAGCTGAATTTGCCGATCCCGAAGTCGAAACCGTGTTTGCACTCTTGAAAGTGCGCGCGCGCGTGGACGCGATTTCGGGAATGAGACTGGCTCTCCGTTGTCATCGTGACTGTGCACACACGTGCTCCCTCTGCACCTACGCTCTGATACCAATTGAAGGGGATCGGGGAGCACCACAGATGGAGAGTGAGAGAGAGAGAAGGAGACACACACACGATGTGGGTAGGGAGACTCAAAGAGAGAGCAGCCCCCTATACACTTATGCTATGTATAAGGTATACAAGTCAGTGGGCGCCCAGACTCTGGGCGGTCGGGCAAGGCACATACGCCTATACCCCAACAGTATTTATGAATCTACTTGAGATACAAGGTCCTTCGACCATCTAGGAACCATCTCCATGAAGAACATATAAGCATCTAGTAAATCGTCATCTACCTCTTTTGATGCTTCTCTCAAAGTAACTATTGATAGGTGATCTGCTCTATGGTGAGCTGTGCCCTTTTTTACTATCACTGTGAAGTCAAACTTGAGTACGAAAGATAAACCACCTTACTATTCTTCCTGTATTGCATGGCTTATTCACTAGATAGAGTTGGGCTTGGTGGTATGTGAGAAAGATAAATTGCTCGCTAACAAGGAGTGGCAAAATTTCTTAACCGCATACACCACTCCAAGGCACTTCCTTTTGGTGGTGGTGTAGTTCTTTTTAGCTATACTTAGGTATCTATTGGCATAAGAGATAGGAAACTCCATTGTCCCCTCACTGGATGAGCTAATAGTCATCCAATTGTAAAATTTGAAGCATCAACATGCACATGGAGAACTTTGTTCCAATTTGGAGTCTTCAATATTGGTGCTGATGTCAATGCATGTTGAAGCTTCTGGAATGACTCCTCACATTCATTCGTCCATTCAAAGTGAGTGATAAGACCATAAATGGGTTTTGTAATGACTGCATACATGTAGATGAATCTACAGTAATAGCCACAATGCCCCATCAAGGCATGAACTTCCCTGACATTTGTTGGTCTCAACATCTCAACAATTATTGCTACTTTCTCCATGTCTATGGAGATACCATTTTTTGATACAATATATCCGAGAATTGTTCCATGTCCAACCATAAATACACACTTTTTTAGATTTAAACAAATCCTATATAGACGGAATTTCTCAAAGACACACCTTAAGTGCTCAAAATGGATCTCTCTTTTTGTAGAATACACACAAAGATCATCCATGTAAACTTCTAGGAAATTTTCGTAGATATTCCTTGATAGCATGGCTCATTAGCCACTGGAATGTTGCCGATGCATTGATTAGCCCAAAAGGCATAACCCTGTAAGCAAATTTCCCATTTTGTGGCAAAATTCGTTTTATGTTGATTTTTGGGATCTATGGCTAATTGATTGTAACCAAAGAATGCATCTAAGAAGCTATAAGCCTCTTTCCCAACTACTCGTTCTAGCACACGATCTGTGATAGGAAGAGGATAATTATCTCGTATGGTAGTTGCATTCACCTTCTTAAGGTTCACACATATTCTAAGTTTTCCATTCTTTTTTGGCACTACCACAATAGGTGATATCCAATGAGTGTGTTCAATTTCATAGATGAATTCTACTTCTTTGAGCTTCTCAATCTCTTTGTTAGCGGGTTGCCACTATGAACGTCGATGCCATAGCTTTCCGGCACTAATATAATGTCAATACTCAAGGAAGTGACTCGGATGGGGCACAAAGACTCTTTGAGGGTGTCAACCTCAAGAAGTGAACCTACAGAATGACAATATCTCTAGCACATGCAAATCTATCACTCTTAGATTCAGCACCCTGCCTATGTCCTATGCCACCGCACTCAACCATCAACCCATTTTGGCACTTGAACAAAGTCCAAATGCTACAAAACTTTAGGACGAGATCTATGAAACTTAGGGGCACTAATCTACCAAGTTTGGTCGCAATCCGAGGAGGTACCATAATCACAATCCATCATGATCAAGGTCTTGGAAACAACAACAAAACATACCAGAAAGGTCGTCTAGGGCCTAGGAACACTCTCCTATGGTCGGAATGTCAAAAGAAATTCATTTATGCACTCAAAACAACAAATTTAGCCTGCTAGCACGTAGTCATAAATCACAGTAGAATCGTCAATAAATATACTTGAAAAAAAGAGCAATAGACAACGAACACAATGAAAGTTTTGAAATCAAAATGTGATTACCAGAGCTCAAGATATGAGGGTACAAGATGCATGAGAGTAGCCTCTCTCAATCGTATGCTTCAAACTCAAAACTTGATAATATAAGGGCCCTTTTTCCACTTTACAAAATGAATTTTACACCTAGGGCTCTCTTGACCGGTGGCCGACTTTACTAGGCTCACACTCAATTACAAACTTTACAACTCAAATGTAGCACATACTGACTCAAGCTGATTTGAATAAAATCAAAGAGTCTCATAAGATTACAAGGGCTTTTTGAAAAATAATAGATATCAAAATTGATGCTGGAAAATAAAGGGGGTGCACTCGAAGGGCACCCGTCTTATTGGTTTGACTGTTTTGGCTGCCAACATTCCCACCTTCCTAGTCTTTGCACGTCCTCATGCAAACTATCTTGGTCTTCTCTGTAGTGCCGTCATGGTGTCTTTGCTTTGCTAACAACTATTGGAATGATCTAATAGTATCCTTCTTCAATAATCCAGTGTGCGCTTCTCGAGTGTGCAAGTCAGTAACTTGAATTTTTTCACCCTTGCTTCAATATCCACCTTTGTTGTTGCTAACTCTATGAAAGGATTGTTACTTAATGTACTCAAATAAGCGATATGGTGGGTAGGAAGATTCTTTGCCACGGGGTTGAAGATGGATGAATCAAGTTCAAAGAACCCTGTCATGAATGCATCTTCAAATGTTTGCATGTAGTGAGTGGGCAAGAACATGACACGGGCATACAAACCCATGATCACATTGTGGCTTGGAATCTCTATCTCCAGATCCTAGCACAAGCCTTGGGTGCCTTTGAGGAAGACCTACCAAGGATGTTCTGCTGCTTCTATGTCTTCAAATGTGGTGATGCATGTGATGATATTGGCAATTTCCACCAATATTTGGCATGTCAAATTGGGAACATCCTTCATTTGGTTGATGACTCCTTGTAAATTGCTGACCATGTACTTTTTTGATGGAGGGAAATTATTCATTGGCTTTGTGAGAAGTGGGTAGTTGAGCACTGTGGGTCTTTTGCTCTCCCATGCATATAAGTTATCCTAGGAACGTCGTCTACTGATAATACAAAAGGTTGATTCAATTGTGAGATGTTGTGGTGCGTTTTTGTAGTATGTTTCATCAGTTGGGCACTTCTCAAATCACCTTTTCCTCCATAGAATTGATTTTCAAGAATAGTTAGTGCTTGTTCTATTGTTATATAGACACTCCTGTGGAAGCAGGTGATGGGCCGCATACGACAGTTGTGTAGACAGGTTTTTTGACACCTGGGGAGTGGCGGCTGGGCTAGCTTCGAGGAGGATTTTGTCCCATCACCTGGGTCATGGATCGACGGGGTGGAGAGGTGAGATTATTAAACTCTTGCATTGAAGTATTTGTATATGTGAGGCCCATTCACATCTACGCAGCTAGTAGCCGCATTGGTATGTCTTTTACCCTTCAATGGAGGGAATCACCACATGTTCAATTAGGTTAGATTTAAAATTAGACTTTGGATTGAGTTTTTATATTAGACTCTACCTTCGAGATTATGGTAAAAAAATTAGAGTTAGACGAACGGTGATCCCTTTCTTCCTCTCTATGGATGCGACCTTCAGCTGGAAATTCAACGGCATGATACTTAGATTGGAGTCCAACATGTAATGTGTTAAGTAAACCCTCGAACAAAGATCTATCTGTGAAAAGATGTTAAGATGCTGTGAAATGCTACAGCTAGAGAAGAGGCAAAGGGGTTTTGTCCACTACATGCACTATCATGTAGACGTGGGTGTGTAGATTTCTTGTACCCACAAATATAGGCATTGACTAATAAAGACGAGATTATAACCCGGTGGTTCTGATCTCCGTGCACCTCTAGAACGAGGTGTGTGGGGATTGGACATGACTAGAGAATGTGAGGTAGTTTACAGTGTGAACAAAGAGAGAGAGAGAGAGAGAGAGAGAGAGAGAGAGAGAGAGAGAGAGAGAGAGAGAGAGAGAGAGAGAGAGAGAGAGAGAGAGAGAGAGAGATAAAAGATGAAGAATGCCAATAGAATATTAAATTTGTTGTCCAGGTTATAAGGTTTTTACCCTCATTATGAGTAGTGATGAGGATGTGGGGCCGTCCAACCAAAACACCTATCTCTCAACGAGGATCTTATGTCCTTGTAATGAATGCAAGCATGTTGTGCGATGGACAAAACGCGTTTCTTTGCAGCACGTTCGCGAATTGGCGAGTTCGATCCATCTATTATAGACCGAGTTGTTTCCAATTATAACTCGTCGGAATCTGACGCTGGCCAACAGGCAGCAATCTTGCAACCCAATAGACGTTTCGCAGATGCTTTGGTCAAGCAGTATACGTGAGGCCACAAGATGTAGCCTCTGATAGCTCAGAGGATGATCATGCAGATCACATTCCCAACGACGCAATGTTTGAGCCCAAGATCGATGAAATGATCGAGACGATCATGGATTCAGAAAGGCTTATCTATGATGATATGAAAAGTGAAGCCGATACGCCATTGTATGATGGAGCACGTGTGTCTAGATTGAAGGCGCTCCCGGTTTTTCTCAACATGCAGACAAAGTTTGGATGGAGTGACACTAGCATCACAACGCTTTTCAGGTGATCTATTATAATGTGTTTACTTTAATAAAAAACTCTAGATGTATAATGATCTGATAGATTTTTACACTATTGTACCGTATTTTTTTCGTTGTATAGATTGCTCAAAGAGCACGTACTGCAAGCTGATAATGTGATGCCAGATTCCAGAGAGGAAGCAAGAAAGATCTTGCAAAACTTGGGGATGGATTACAATTCGATCCACGCTTGTCCTAACGACTGCATTCTTTTCAGAGGGGAATACATAGACATGGAGAAGTGTCCGACATGTGATTCCGAGAGATATCGAGTAGATCTCCACGGAAAAAAAATTCCACAAAAGGTTTTGCCACATTTTCCTCTGCTTCCTCGCATCTAGCATTTCTTCGAATGTAAGTCCATGGCCGCCCTAGCATCATGGCATGAGGAGAATAAATCTTTGGATGGTGTGCTACGGATTCCTGCAGATTGCGCAGCTTGGAAACATATAGATGAAACATGGTCGGATTTTGCCACGGAAGCTCAAAATTTGTGCCTAGGCCTGGCTATGGATGGCGTAAATCCATTTGGTCAAAGATCAACATCTTACAATGTATGGCCCTTGTCATCGTCAACTACAACATTCCCCTGTGGTTGACTACGAAGAAGGGGCACCTATGGCTAAACTTTATTGTGCCGGGGCGGTATAAAGTGAAGAATATGGATGTGTATCTTCGTCCACTATTGGAAGAGCTACAACAATTGTAGATTGGCATAGAAGTGGTGGATATGAGTCGACACACAGGTCGACAGAATGCTTTGATCAGAGGCATTATAATGTGGACCATGCATGACTATCCTGGACTAACAGAATGCTCAGGTGATTTACACTTAAACTCAAACACTGTAAATCTTGGTTTTTCTCAAGCTTATCAACGTAGACTCCATACCATTCGCCAAACTAAATGCTGCGGAGGTCGTGTGCATGTTTGAGAAACACTTTCCTACTACCATGCTAACCATTCAGGTGCATCTTGTTCACATAGTTGATGAGATGGAAATAACTGTCACAATACATTCCAGATGGATGTTCTTTCTAGAACGTTTCATGAAAATGCTCAAGGGATATGTGCGTCAGAAGGCACGTCCGGAGGGTAGCATGGCAGAAGGTTGGATGGTATCAGAGTCCCTAGTGTACATTGGAGAGTGGCTAGACGGATTTGATAAAGCCCGGGACACGCTATGGAGAACCATAGATGATGAACGCATATCTGGGATTGTCATGTGCAATATCGGTGTTGAGAAGAAGATGATAAAAGATCTAGAGGCTAAAATCAACCGATTTTGCATGCTTCACAATCCCCTCTTTCTCTTTCTCTCTCTCTCTCTCTCTCTCTCTCTCTCTCTCTCTACTTGTCCATGTTTTCTTTGCCATTCATTCAATATTAAGTTTAAATGTTCGTGTGTTTAATGCAGGTATGGATGACGAGGAGTTTCTTTCTTCTTTGTCACCCCAGCAGAGATAGTGGTACGTGATGCGTCATCGCTCTGGCGCACCATCATGCTTTCCTACTCCTGTAGCGTCTCCCTCTGTTTCAGAGCATTCAGCGCGCTCTGAAGCTTCGCTGTCGACGAGACGATGAGTCACACTCGTCTAGGCACCGGCGCTCTAATGGTGGCGACGGCAGTTGTTGTGGGGATGCCGCCGCCGATGCCTCGACACCGCCTCGTGTTCAACAAGGCTCTTTACCCTCCCCTTCTTTGCCCGCCCCCACACCAGCCACGACATTGCCATCTACACGAGGTTTTGTGCGGCTGACGGGCGTTCCTAGCAGCCACACACCACTAGCTACTCCTCCAGGAATCACTCTAGTCGACACTCCTCGCTTCGGGGCCCAGACTCCAGTGGAGACACCTGACATCCATACCCCCATTGACACGCCGCTAAAGACCCCTGCCGGGACACCCAGGTTCACGCGTCATCGGCGAGAGGGCTTGCCTTACTCTGTCGACTTCAACGACGGCATCATCTTGGATGATGATGGAAGGAAGGTGATGTTGTGCATGCGCGGTCTTTGCTCTTAGGTGTTTAGACACTACATACTAAACACCTGGAGTGAAGTGCCAAGTGATTTAAAAGACAGAGTCATCAGCATGCTTCATGATGAGTTTCCCGTTCCAACATGGGATGACCACTTCAATGAAGACGCGATGAAGATTTTCTTCAGTCTCCATCGCACCCAGAATGCAGTGCTTTTACAATTCACAGAAATTCAACGAAATCTCTCTACACAGGAATCCCTCCCCCTTTATGAGTCCTCTCTCTCTCTCTGTCTCTCTCTCTCTCTCTCTCTCTACTTGTCCATGCTTTCTTCTCCATTCATTCAATATTAAGATTAAATGTTCATGTGTTTAATGCAGGTATGGATGATGATGAGTTTCTTTCTTCTTTGTCACCTCAGCACTGTGAGATCCCCAACCCGCCAATACCAAGATCGGGATGGGATCCTTGACAAGTCTCTAGGTCTGATAAAAATCAGAGTCTCTAAACAAGAAAAATCCAAGGGGATAGACCTTTACCATTGACAATGGCTTGGGTCTATAGCCTTAGAAGAAGATCTAGTCCTATCTTGCAGCGGAAACGGGACAACGTATTAAAAGTTCAAAAAAAAACTATTTCGGCCCTATAACTTCCACCAATTGGGCTAAGGAATCCTCAACCAACGTTTTTTCCCCCCTAACATATGTGAGGGCACAGCCGTTGGTGGACTCCTCTTCCAAGTGAAGATGTTTCCAAACATTTTTAGTGCGCGGGGATAGATAGTTATCTGACTAATCCCCGACTAATTAGGTCCACCAATTCATGATTGACAACCTTAGTCAATCCCCACTTACCACCCCGCACTCACACATGACTCATTTATTTTCTACTTACTATCACATTGTTTTAACACTTAAAAATAATGATTTCTTTTAACGTTCCGTCAGTAATTCCTTCAATCAAATATTAAAGACAACATTGAAAGCATTCTTTTAGAAAACAGACATCTTTAAACTTAAGACAGGGTACTGCCAATCAAAACATTGTCCATAATAACCATGACCAGTACTCTTCTTGTCTCAAGATCACCTAAGGGTGAAAAAACGGTACCCATTCCTTATTCACAAACCGGAGTGCATAAACCCCAACCCAAGGTTCCGGGTGCCCATACACCAAACCAATTGCCCATACAACCGGGCGGCTCCCCTAGGATAAAAACGGTATCCTAACTTATGTAGAAATATCAAGACATGATACAGAGTAGAAACTCATCGTTCATGGGGATAACCGACTTATCCGTGTGGCTGAAAATCCACCATTATCATCAATTTATACCAAGGATTTGGAGGTGTCTTGAGACAAGCTCTCTTAAGGATGATCAATTATATCTTTCCTAATTCACCCAGTTTTAACCCAAGCAATTCTTTCATTCAATATAAACAAATGCACGTTGGAATTTACCTTTCGTTTTTAGTCAATTATTCATTTCTTGATTCTCTCACTCCTTACGTATGCAATGCTAACTTATAAAGGAACTTAAACTATTTAAAGACTTAATTGAATAATGGAAAACCCACCTGGGACTGATCGGCCATCTGCTGCTGCGCTGGCGCCTGAAGACTCTCCTCCGTAGGCCTACTACTAGGCCAAACTTCATCGTCGTGTGACGCTCTAGTTCTTTTTAGAGCTCTGCCCTCATCATCAGATGTAGGATTGGCTCGGGTCCTTTTAGGTGCCATAACTTCTTATTCCTTATAAAAAGGACGTCTAATCATTAGGTAAATTATCCGAAAGCTAAACTTAACCTTTGTATCTAATTTTATCCAAATCTAGGTTAAATTTATAGTCTTAATTGATAAATTCTTGACCTAGTAATTTCTTATTTTTCTATATAGGAATGATAACTTTTTCCACAGCTTCCCTAAGGGTTTTCAAAGCTATCCTAATTTTCTTATAATTTTTTATATCTTTTTCCTAAATTTTCCATCAAATTTTAAGCTTGAAATCTGCTTATTTTGAGCTTAATATTTATTCTATTTATTTTTTCTTAAAGATTTTATTTCCTGAACTTTATATCATAGGTTCACTTACTATAATTTTCGTAAAAACTTTTTATATCGCAAAGACTATTTATTTTAATTAATCTTTTGCTAAAAATAGAACTTTTGGTCAATTACAATCTCCTAAACTCATTAATTAACTATGGTATAATTATCACAAGTAAATAAGGGTTTTTTTGACCTCTGATAATTATCTTCTAATTTTTTAACTTAATTATTTAGTTTCCATCTTTAATTTTCAGCTAAAATTAGTATAATTTGACTGAGATAAATATCTATACTAATTTTTTAACCTTGATATAATTATCACGGCCTTTTTATCATGTAATCTAACTCTGATAAATAGCATGTAGTCATATAACATGATTTACTAATTTCCCTCTTTAGTTTTTAGCTAGAATTAGTATAATTTGACTAAAGTAAATATCTTTACTAAGTTTCTAACCTTGATATAATTATCAAGGATTTTTCATGAAGTAATATAGCTCTAAAAAATAGCATGTAATCATCTAACATGATTTACTAAATTTTCCCTTTACTTTTTATATAAAATTAGTATAATTTGACTCAAATAAATATCTATACTAATTTTTTTAACCTTGAAATAATTATAATGGCCTTTTTATTATGTATTTTAACTCTGATAAATAGTGTATAATCATATAACGTGAATTACTAATTTTCCCTTTTAATTTATCTTCAAAAATAGGGTCATTTAACTAAGATAATTAACTTAATTATCTTCATATGTTTAAGCTAATTTTGACAGGTCTCTAATGATACATTTTAACTCTAAAAATTATTTCAAAGCTTTTTAGTCTAATTTGCTATTTTCCCCCTTTATTTTCTCTTAAAAATAACATTTTTCTACTGAGATAATTAGGTAAACTAATTATCTATGGTTAAGATAATTATTATGGGTTTCTTAAGATGTGTTTTACCTCTGATAATTATCTCAAATATTTTTAGATTAATTTGCTATTTTCCCCTTTAATTTTTTCTTAAAAATAATATTTTTCTACTAAGATAATTAGTTAAACTAATTTTCTGTGGTTAAGATAACTATCACGGGGTTTTAAAGATGTGCTCTACCTTTGATAATTATTTGAAATATTTTTAGATTAATTTGATCATTTTTTCTTTTACTTTTCTCTTAAAAACAGTGTAATTCTGCTTAAATAAATACAAAATTTATTCAAAAAACTAAAATATAAATTTTCTAGCATTTTGACAGTTTAACACAGCTCTGATAATTATCTCATATTAATCTAAGTTTAATTAGTATTATTATTATTAATTTATGGTTAAAATACATAATTTCAATCCTAATATAATATAATAATTAACTAGATTAGTATCCCTAAGGTTAATCTCAATAATCAATAGAGAACAAAAAATTAGGAGAGAATTTTAGAGTGTAAGTAAGTTTAATCTTTTTAATTAATTGAATTAATCAAGAAAATGTAAATAGATTAGCATAATTCTACTAATTAAAAAGGTTTAGTCTGGGAAAGTTCATCATTACCCCACACAGTCCCCCAGATACACAGAATCGATTTTCTGCTAGTTTGTTGACTTTTAATGATTAATTTTGGAAATATCTGCAATTTCTAGAACCTTAGGATAAAAAGTCTTTAGCAGTAATAATTATTGAAACCATTCAATTATTAAATTCATAGTGTAACCTTTCAGAGGCTGTAACTTTTCCAGATTTTATTGGAATTTTGTTCCTAAAAATTCTAACCATAGTAAAGCTCTGGTTACGGTTCCAAAAATACCAATATTTGCCATAGTTGGATCATTCTACAGTGTTTTCTTAACAACCAAGTTAATTTGATCAGGCTTTGTACAATTTCTGAGGTCTCAGAAACTGGAAACCTTACAATCACCCCAACTTAAGGAATTGAGATGTCCTCATCTCAATCGAATTTGGGAAAATCTTTGAGAAGAGAAATTCATCCTCCCAAGTGGCATCTTTTGTGGGATAAATTGATTACTCTAAGAGTTCTTTCTAGATTTTCAAGGATACACTCTCGTGAGAGTTTCTACACTTCCTTACTGATTACTTGCTACTCAATTTTATCCTAAGAACTCTCAGTGTTGAGCCCATCTTAAAAACCTTTACAAACCCATTGTATCATCTCAAAAGCCAGATTAAATCCATTCCATAAAAGATCGATATATCCATCTTATCAACATGAACGCGCTCGGTCTAACTGACCATTCAGAGCAATCAGCGTTCGACAAGTATCATGTATTCTAGCTTTGCCAATCTGAGCGCGCTCGGCGTGTTCTTGCCATTCTGAGCAATCTACGTTTGGCACAATCTTCCACCATTGCACCAGAGGTACCCTCTCTGTGCTCTAACCTGGTCGACCAACATTATGTAAAGTGCTTTAAGAAGTATCATACCAAAAGTTCTTTTGGCTTCCTATTAGTCTCGCTTATTAATACTTTCATATCTATGTCATTTTTCAAGGAAGGCTATCATGTGCACAAAGAATGTGAGTTGGTTTCTTAATAACTATCTCAATCTCAAGATTCACATTCTTTTTATACTATCGAGAACCTCTGTCTCATTTGCTAGATCAACCCTTAATATCTTGATTGAATACTAACTTAACTTTAGATTCCTTAAGTAATTTTGGAAAAGAAAATAATGTATACCATTATATAAGCAACTCAAAGTTTTACATTATCGACTTATATTGGTTTACAAAACTCTAGGATTTCTAACTGTGGCCAAGCGAGCGGCTCTTTTATCTTCCTCATTCATAAGGTGAATATTTACAAGGATAGCCTTACAAAAGAGGCTTAGGGTATCTCATCCTCACTTCTTGTAGATTTTTGCGGCCTTTAAAGAATCCGCATAGCTGGCTGACTTGGAATATGGTGATACAAACGATGGGTGTTTGTAGTCAGATTTCTACAATCTTCTAACTGATTGGTATAATAGTTCCTATACTCATTGGAAATCGGAAAGTAAATTACAAGATCCAAATTCTTAGGGGTATTCTGAGAAAAAGTTCTGATTCTTCGATATGGAATTATCTCCACCACTTTATCCCATACCCATTCGTTCAAGGGTTTCCCCGTGCCTCTTGGATACGTGGGAATAGTGATAGTTGAGTTTGTACCCAAGAAGTAGTACAACTGAACCACTCTTAGTTCCTCAGCCCAGCGTAGTTTCTTTAAATCCGCGGTAAGACATCCCAGCTTCCAGGCATTAATGTAATAAGTCCCACCTTCATTGCTCCATTCGAGCTCCCAGCCTTTATCTATCCGAGTCGAATGAGGAGTGTGAGCCTTCATCAGTAGCTCCATCACGCTCCGTCGGAAAAAATAGTTTGGAGAACGACAAGCATTCTCATAAATAAGCTCAAAGACTTGGAACTTGCGATATTCAACCACAGTGAATTATCGACGCATAAGCCTTGGATTAGCTAACCAGTTTTTCTTGTTTTTTAAAATTTTTAGACAATACAAAATTTTTCCAAACTGACCTAGGCCCTGAAACCTAGGCTTTGATACCACTTGTGAGATCCCCAACCCGCCAATACCAAGATCGGGATGGGATCCTTGACAGATCTCTAGGTCTGATAAAAATTAGAGTCTCTAAACAAGAAAAATCTAAGGAGATAGACCTTTACCATTGACAATGGCTTGGGTCTATAGCCTTAGAAGAAGACCTAGTCTTGTCTCGCAGCGAAAACGGGACGACGTATTAAAAGTTCAAAAAAACTATTTCGGTCGTATAACTTCCACCAATTGGGCTAAGGTATCCTGAACCAACGTTTTCCCCCCCTAACATATGTGAGGGCATAGCCGTTGGTGGACTCCTCTTCCAAGTGAAGATGTTTCCAAACATTTTTAGTGTGCGGGGATGGATAGTAACTTGACTAATCCCCGACTAATCAGGTCCAACCGTCCATGATTGACAACCTTAGTCAATCTCCACTTACCACCCCGCACTCACACATGATTCATTTATTTTCTACTATCACATTGTTTTAACACTTAAAAATAATGGTTTCTTTTAACGTTCCGTCATAGTAAATCCTTCAATCAAATATTAAAGACAGCATTGAAAGCATTCTTTTAGAAAACAGACATCTTTAAACTTAAGACAGGGTACTGTCAATCAAAACATTGTCCATAATAACCATGACCAGTACTCTTCTTGTCTCAAGATCACCTAAGGGTGAAAAAACGGCACCCATTCCTTATTCACAAACCGGAGTGGATAAACCCCAACCCAAGGTTCCGGGTACCCATATACCGAACCAATTGCCCATACAACCGGTTGGCTCCCCTAGGATAAAAATGGTATCCTAACTTATATAGAAACATCAAGACATGATACAGAGTAGAAACTCATCGTTCATGGGGATAACCGACTTATCCGTGTGGCTAAAAAGCCATCATTATCATCAATTTATACCAAGGATTCGGAGGTGTCTTGAGACAAGCTGTCTTAAGGATGATCAATCATATCTTTCCTACTTAACCAGTTTTAACCCAAACAATTCTTTCCTACAATATAAACAAATGCACGTTGGAATTTACCTTTCGTTTTTAGTCCATTATTCCTTTCTTGATTCTCTCACTCCTTACGTATGCAATGCTAACTTATAAAGGAACTTAAACTATTTAAAGACTTAATTGAATAATGGAAAATCCACCTGGGACTGATCGGCCATCTGCAACTGCGCTGGCGCCTGAAGACTCTCCTCCGTAGGCCTACTACTATTCCCAGCTTCATCGTCATGTGACGCTCTAGCTCTTTTTAGAGCTCTGCCCTCATCATCAGATGTAGGATTGGCTCGGGTCCTTTTAGGTGCCATAACTTCTTATTCCTTATAAAAAGGACGTCTAATCATTAGGTAAATTATCCGAAAGCTAAACTTAACCTTTGTATCTAATTTTATCCAAATCTAGGTTAAATTTATAGTCTTAATTGATAAATTCTTGACCTAGTAATTTCTTATTTTCTTATATAGGTATGATAACTTTTTCCACAGCTTCCCTAAGGGTTTTCAAAGCTATCCTAATTTTCTTATAATTTTGTATATCTTTTTCCTAAATTTTCCATCAAATTTATAGCTTGAAATCTGCTTATTTTGAGCTTAATATTTATTCTATTTATTTTCTCTTAAAGATTTCATTTTCTCAACTTTATATCATAGGTTTACACTTACTATAATTTTCGTAAAAACTTTTTATATCGCAAAGTCTATTTATTTTAATTAATCTTTTGTTAAAAATAGAACTTTTGGTCAATTATAATCTGCTAAATTCACTAATTAACTTTGGTATGATTATCACAAGTAAATAAGGGTATTTTTTACCTCTGATAATTATCTTCTAATTTTTTAACTTAGTTATTTAGTTTCTATCTTTAATTTTCAGCTAAAATTAGTATAATTTGACTGAGATAAATATCTATACTAATTTTTTAACCGTGATATAATTATCACGGCCTTTTTATCATGTAATCTAACTCTGATAAATAGCATGTAATCATATAATATAATTTACTAATTTCCCTCTTTAGTTTTTAGCTAGAATTAGTATAGTTTGACTAAACTAAATATCTTTACTGAGTTTCTAACCTTGATATAATTATCAGGGATTTTTCATGATGTAATATAGCTCTAAAAAATAGCATGTAATCATCTAACATGATTTACTAATTTCTCCCTTTACTTTTTATATAAAATTAGTATAATTTGATTCAAATAAATATCTATACTAATCTTTTAACCTTGACATAATTATCACGGCCTTTTTATTATGTATTCTAACTCTGATAAATAGTGTATAATCATATAACGTGAATTACTAATTTCCCCTTTTAATTTATCTTCAAAAATAGGGTCATTTAACTAAGATAAATAGCTTAATTAACTTCATATGGTTAAGCTAATTATCACAGGTCTCTTATGCTACATTTTAACTCTAAAAATTATCTCAAATATTTTTAGTCTAATTTTCTATTTTCCGCCTTTAATTTTCCCTTAAAAACACTGTTTTTCTATTGAGATAATTAGGTAAACTAATTATCTATGGTTAAGATGATTATCATGGGTTTCTTAAGATGTGTTTTACCTCCAATAATTATTTCAAATATTTTTATATTAATTTACTATTTTTCCCCTTTAATTTTTCTTTAAAAATAGTATTTTTCTACTAGGATAATCAGTTAAACCAACTATCTGGTTAAAATAATTATCAGGGGTTTCTTAAGATGTGCTTTACCTCTGATAAATATCTCAAAGATTTTTACATTAATTTGATCATTTTTCCTTTTACTTTTCTCTTAAAAACAATGTAATTTTTCTTAACTAAATACAAAAATTATTAAAAAAATGAAAAGGTAGTATTTCTAGGATCTTGACAGTCTAACATAGCTCTGACAATTATCTCATCTTAATCTAAGTTTAACTAGTATTATTATCATAAATTTATGGTTAAAATGCGTAATTTCAGTCCTAATATAATATAATAATTAATTAGATTAGTATCCCTAAGCTTAATCTCAATCATCAGTAGAGAATTTAGAATTAGGAGAGAATTCTAAACTGTAAGTATGTTTAATCTTCTTAATTAGTTGAATTAATTAAGAAAATGTAAATAGATTAACATAATTCTACTAATTAAAAAGGTTTAGTGCTAATTACCATTGATTAACCGAAGAGCTTTGCTCTCTAGTGATTTTTGGGTAGAGATCCCTCTAGATGAGGGAGAATTTTCCAGGACTCCGAGTCTGTTCCAAATTGTGAAGCAAGGGGTCGTATTTATAGGTTTCTGGGCACTCACTGGCTGTATATGGCAGTAACTTGCATCCCAAGGTATCCCTACAGCTCCACAAGCGCCCCCTGCTGCTAAATTTAGTATGGAAAAGTTCATCATTATCCCACACATCCCCCTAGATACACAAAATAGATTTTTTGCTAGTTTGTTGACTTTTAATGATTAATTTTGGAAATATATGCAATCTCTAGAACCTTAGGATAAAAAGTATTTAGCAATAATAATTACTGAAACCATTCAATTTTACTTAACTAATTAAATTCATGATGTTACCTTTCACAGCCCGTAACTTTTCCAGATTTTATCGGAATTTTATTCTGAAAAATTCTAACCATAGTAAAGCTCTGGTTACGATTCCAAAAATACCAATATTTGCCATAGTTGGATCATTCTACATTGTTTTCTTAACAATCAAGTTAATTTGATCAAGCTTTGTACAATTGATAAGGTTTCGGAAACTGGAAACCTTACAAGCAGAGACAGTGGTATGTGGAGCGTCATCGCTCTGAAGCATCATAACGCGTTCCTACTCCTTTAGCGTCTCCCTCTGTTTCGGAGCATTCAACACGCTCTGAAGCTTCGGTGTCGACGAGACGATCTTCACACTCGTCTAGGCACCGGCGCTCTAATGGTGGCGGCGGCGGTTGTTGTGGGGATGCCGCCGCCGATGCCTCGACACCGCCTCGTGTTCAACGAGGCTCTTTACCCTCCCCTTCTTTGCCCGCCCCCACACCAGCCACGACATTGCCATCTACACCAGGTTTTGCGCAGCTGACGGCCGTTCCTAGCAGCCACACACCACTATCTACTCCTCCAGGAATCACTCCAATCCACACTCCTCGCTTCGGGGCCCAGACTCCGGTGGAGACACCTGACGTCCATACAGCCATCGACACGTCGTTAGAGACCCCTGTCGGGACACCCTGGTTCACGCGTCACCAGCGAGAGGGCTTGCCTTACTTCGTCGACTTCAGCGGCGGCATCATCTTGGATGATGAAGACAAGAAGGTGATCTCGCGCATGCGCGGTCTTTGCTCTCAGGTGTTTAGACACTACATACTAAACACCTGGAGTGAAGTACCAAGTGATTTAAAAGACAGAGTCATCAGCATGCTGCATGACGAGATCGCTTCAATGAAGACTTGATGAAGGTTTGAATGCGTGAATACTGCAAGCACAAGCGTTCCGAAGTGCAAAAAGCAATTAAGCATGGGTGGAATAGACCTGATTGACTGGCCAAAGAAGATTGGAAGAATGCGAAGAAAGGAGCGCGCGAGAATCCCGACAAGTGGAAGCAACAAAAGGAGGCAGCTAGAGCGCCAGAGCACCACTTGGGGAGCGACGGGTGGGCATCATTTGAGGCCGATTTTGTAAGTTTTTTCGCATTTCTCTTTAGGTTTGATAGTTTAGGGTTTAGGGGTTTTTAAATTCTAATATAATGGATTCTTTGTATGTTTTGACAGTGGTAGATGATAGGACGTGACCCCACATTGTATGAGCGTGAGTACACAGGCAGGAAGGGCTTAAACGCCCTGATGGACATTCTGAGTTCTCGCGGCGGCATGGTTAGTATTAGGGTTTACTCTTTTCTATTGGTTGTATTGTTTTATAAATTATATGTTTATACTTATAGAAAGCCGTCTTATTGTTTTTTTTTGCAGAATCCGACAGATACGCCGCTTGGATGCGATGAGACGTCTGATTAGACGATATCAGTTAGCTGTAGCTAGATAGCATTAGTTTCTTTTTGTCATAGCATATGTATCATGAGATGACGTTTATACGTCTTTTTGAAAACCATGTATATTTTTTCAATAATGACAATGGTGTTGTAACTATTACATTTGCAAAGTTTAACAATCAAGTGATTTTGCCTATGATTTGTACAATTGTCATTGATTTACTTTCATCAATTTACTTTTGTCAGTCTTGAGTCTTGTATATTTATTCTGCAAACAAGACTATGGATGATGGAGTTAATAATTATATTGTCTTGTGGGTGACTACTTTGGGTCTATATCTAAGCTTGTACTTTCTTTCAAAGGTGAATCAATTATTGAAACATTCAATATGGTCAATGCCCTGCCACTAATTTTTTTTTCTCTCGGGCGTCACTATAACCATCGCTATATAAGGCTCTGCAGTGTCGTTATAAACATTGCTATACTAGGTGGCTTGTAAACGTCGCTATGATCGTCGCTATAGGCGTTGCTATATAGGGACGTCTACAACGACGCTTATAGAGACCTTTATAGCGACGCTCATAGTGACGTTCCCATATTGACGCTCTTAGTGTCAGTCTTTGTGACGTCGGGGAGTATAAAAACCCAATGTATTTCTGTTGCTAACAGCGTCACAAGTGCACACAACCTCTTGTAGTGTTAGGTAAGCTAGGGCTGCTGTGCTTGATGTGAGAACTCGGCCCAAGCTTGAGGTGCTTATCGTGCCTGATGATTGAGATGCTTGAGGTGCTTGTCATGCTTGAGATGCTAGGGTTGTACTTGAGGTGGGAACCCGGCCCAAGCTTGATGGGCTTAAGAGCCGAGCTTGTGGTGAGAACCGGGCCCAAGGTTGAGGGGCTTGAGGTGTCACAAAAGTCAAAAAATATCCCTACAAAGAGGGGGCGAGCCATGCAGGTAGGGGGGGTGGTTGCTTGACCTCTCTCTCTCTCCCAAAGGGCACCCCTTGCTCAAGAGGCAAGTAGGACACATAGCAAGCCCCTAGCAAGGTTTCCCTCAAGGAGTGTCCAAAGCCTATTGGTTGATCCCTAGAGAGGTCCAATGATAATTTCATTAATTTAATTAATTTTTTTTCATTTACCAAGTCCTCTCTCTCAAAGGGGAAAGGGGGACACTTGTCCCAGGGCTACCCATGCTTGATATGCACCCAACTTGTGATTGGCTAGGTTTGGAAAGGCTAATGAGATTTCATCTAGAGCTAGAAGAGGGGGTTGACCCAAGCAAGGAGGGGGCCTACCTGCAGGATGTACTCTCCCACACACGCTCACACATACTCTCATTGTGTGAAGTGCAAAGTGCAAGAGCTCCATCTCCTTCTCCAAGCTAGTAGAGAAGTTGAGAGCCTACACCAACACTCTTGGCTATGGAATGCAAATCCAACCAAGAGCCATGCTTCGATGCTTAAGCTTGCCATCTTCTCCATCTTCATTACTATGATATTATGTATCCTAGCAAGAAGAGTGATGATAAGAGAGGAACTATTTCTTTTTCTTATGAATGTTTCTTCTTCCTCTTCCCTTCCCTCATTCGCTGCTAGCTCTCTCCACCTTTGAAGGTGTTTGAGGCCTTGGGATTGAGTCTGGGTATAGTTAATGCTTTTTACAAAATCTATGTTATGCTCGTGATGCATGAAGCTTTCCATCTTCATTGCATCACCTAGGTCACAAGGAACACACAAATTGTATTGTACCAAGTCTCTCTTGATGGGAGAATCTATAATACAAATGCCTATTGGAGGGGGGACCGGCTCCACATAAATCTGGTCGTCAATTGTTATCAAGTTCTCTAAACTCTCTCTCTTGAAAAAGTATTGTTCATGCCAAGTTAATTAATTACTATGATTATGTTGCTATTGTCAATTAAGTTCACCCTCTATGTTCTCAAAGTAGTCTCACAAAAATGCTCTCTTTAATTTTCCTAATTCTGCTATTCTCAAAGTTCATAGGCCATTTCCATTGCATTGGTATTAGAGCCATTGGTTTCTCTTTTCTTGCTTAAGAAGAGAGGTCCTTAAGTTGTACATGAATGGTTGGGCCTATTTATTGAAATAGGGTAAGTGGGATAGGGGTCTATTATCTTGGTTGAGAAGGACTTAGTTTGAGGTACACCGTTGGGAACTATAGTCTTAATAATGGAGCCTCTCGGGGCTTGCCTTTGGCTTTACCATTATTAAGCTACGAGCAAGCTCAACATGAACCATAATCAATTGAGAAATGTTAGATCCCCTCCACTAGTCTTTGCAATCAGCAGTGTCTAAACCACGGGTATGGCTGCTTGAGAGCTGATTTTCAAAGGTAAAGAAGAGTAGAGACTAAGATTTTTGAGGGTACCAAAGCACAAAGTAATCTATACATAAGTATAATTAGCATCGCTAACAATAACCAAGAGAGTAGAATGAACATTGATAACTTTGATTTTGCACATGAAGGTGCTAATGATGATGTCCCCCATGTTTGTCAATTATCTTGTTACTAGGTTGCAGCAAGCTATGGGCAACCTTACTTTGCAAGCCGAAGTTACTCAAGAGCTTCGCATTTATGGGATTTCCCTTCCTCTCCAAGAGGAGAAAGAGATTAGGAGGCCTCTTGAAGAGACCCCCAAAAGAAGACTTTCTCCCATACGAGAGGAAGAATCCAAAGAATGAGAAAGTAATGAATCCCTAAGTTCCTCTGAAGATGTGGCTCCACGAAGACGGCGGTCTAGACGGTCTCCAACTCCTCCTAAGAGGAAACAGTCAACCCATAGTCCTTGTCCTTGTCAATCCAAAAGGGAAGAAAGGAAATAAGAAAGAAAAGGGCAAGAAAGAGGTCACCCTCTTCTCCTTCTTCTTCACCTTCCTCCTCTTCTGACAAAAGCTATGGCTATTCTCCTAGAGAATACAAGGGGGGAGGACATCGCAAATCATACCATGCATGATGAAGGTCACAAAAGCTCAAGAAGTTCAAATAGGGAGGAGAGAGTATCTCTTTTCTCACCTATGATGGAACCTTTGGTGCTACCAACAAAGTATTGGCCTTCATCCAGCAATGTGATGTGGCATTTGGAGACGAGGGCTTCACGGAGTCCTCTAAGTTATGCCATGTAGCTATGCACTTCCAAATATTGACTCATCAATCGGCCCCAAAGACATGGAAAACTCTACAAGTTATTATCATGAAGCAATTCCTTGCAAGAGACACAAAGGACAAAGTGCTTACCGAATGGTGGAGTTGAAGCTTCTCTCCCATGAGTCTATCCACAAATATGTGGACAAGTTTTGGGATTTACAATGCAAGGCTACTATCTTTCAAAAGATAGACTTTGCCAAGAAAAAGAAACAATTTTGTGCGGGATTATGTGAAGAGATGGCCGAGTACGTCAATTCCCAATGGCCTGGTTCTATCACCAAAGTAATCCACCACACTATGGTTGCTTCGCACATCAGTTTCCAACAAGGGTCTAGACAGAATGTCAAGCCCATGAAAAGCAAAGAAAAAAGTGATGCAAAGGGAAAAACCAATGCCCAAAATTCTTCCTAAGGCAATTTTAACAATAACAACAACAACAACAACAACAAAAATTGGTCCAAGGAGAAGGGAGTCTACAAAAGTAAAAACAAACTCTCTCCTAGAGAGCTTGAAGCTTTTTGCAAGGACCATAAATGTTTTAAGTGTGGGGAGCAAGGACATGGCTATCGTTCTTGTCCCAAGAGAAATGCCCAGAATGAGACTCCTGGAGCTTCCACCATCAAAGATCCAAAAGAGGATGCTCATTGCAAAGGATCACCTCTCTCCTATGCTTGGGGAAAGGTAAGGGAATATGATGCCTTCATCTTGTTTGACCCTGGCTCTATTCAAAATTTCATATCAATGGAGTTGGCCACCAAGTTGGGCATTCAAGCTTTCGACATGGGAGATACTGTAATTGTCAATACCACTTTCAAGGGACAACAAGCCTCCGTTACTCCCTTGATTGGGAAGTTGAGGCTTCATGTCCAAAGTTACGTCGATAAAGAAGACTTTTTTATCTCTCCTCTCCAACATGAGATGCTATCCTAGGGGCGCCATGGT
Organism: Adiantum capillus-veneris; assembly: GCF_014529385.1. Taxonomy (NCBI): domain Eukaryota; kingdom Viridiplantae; phylum Streptophyta; class Polypodiopsida; order Polypodiales; family Pteridaceae; genus Adiantum; species Adiantum capillus-veneris. The sequence continues at coordinate 94,333,537 of NC_140937.1, read as the reverse complement.
TCAATCGCATGGCTACCAACATGAAATTCCCTCAAAGGAGAATCTACTTCACCTACAGGGGAAAGAGCATGTATATAGATGCTAGTGAGTCTGGTTATACTATACCACTTGTAAATCCTCCTACTTTTGATAAATCAATGAAGAGCTCAGTTTTTTTGTACATGATTTTTGTCAAATAGTCCCTAAAAAGTCCTAATGTTTCAATTAAATGTAAATGGTAGGAATCAAGAAGAGTTAGACTTGTCTAATTTTCTAAAAAGGATTCTAAGATGTGCTCATCTATGATATCCTATGGACTTACCTCTAAAACGAGGGGATGGTGACCATCGAATTGAGCTCCTATCAGGAAGCCCACTGCCTAACAAGCCTCCTTATCGAGTTTCCCAAGCTCAACAAGAGGAGATCATGAGGCAAGTACAAGAATTGGTAGACAAAGGGATGGTGAGGCCTAGCTCCTCTCCTTTTTGTTCTCTAGTCCTTTTAGTGCAAAAGAAAGATAGTACATACTGTATGTGTGTGGGGTATCAAGCACTAAACCATATCACTATCAAAATCAAATTTCCTGTGCCTTGGGTAGAAGATCTATTTGATAAGCTACAAGGCTCTACTTACTTCAGTAGGATGGACCTTAAAAGTGGCTATCATCAAATAAGGATAGTGAATGAAGATATCTTAAAGACCAAGTTTCGTACAACATTTGGTCTTTATGAATATCTAGTCATGCATGTTGGGGTTAAGGCCAATGTACCTTGACCGGTCGCCCAGGTCATGGGCGCCCGCCCACTGTTACCCTATACTTATAGTGAGTATACTGTATAGGGGGGGAACTGCCACTTCACAGTCTCCCCACCCACATCATGTGTGTGTGTCTCCTTCTCTCTCACTCACTCTCCGTCTGTGGTGCTCCCCGATCCCCTTCAATTGGTATCAGAGCGACATGTGTGAGAGCGTAGATGGACGGCTTCGCGATGAACTCGTCGGAGGCTATGGCAGAGAGGTCACAGATCTGAGCAAAGAAATAGAGGAGTCTTGTGGACAGCCATACAGAGGCTTGCAGGAGAGCTCTCAGGAGCTTCCTAGTGCTCACAAATCAGTCCACAGTTCCTCTACAGATCAGCCCACTGTGTACAACATTTTCCGTCTTCTCGGCAAGCTTTGCAACGGCTACATTGGTGACAGGTTGGAGCTTGGAGCTTCCATAGACATGGAAGCATTGTGAGATTGATGCATTCAGCTCACACATTGAGGTGGAAAGTGAGTTTGAGCCTCTCTATGAGCTCAAAGAAGCACAGGAGAAAGTCGTTCAGTTTTTGGCAGTTTGACAGCAATCTACTGTTTTGCTCATAACTTGAGCTACAAAGCTCCGATTCCAAAACTTTTTGGTTCAAAACGGAGTTGGCTTCAAGATCTATGACTTTGTAGAAGGAATTTTTTTCTAATTCGCAGTGCAAGTGGGTCTGAAATTAAAAACACAGAGACTATTTTTCAGGACAGTCTTGGGCTCTGTTGTTTTCTTTGCTGCAGACAACTTACCCGTGCACACTGCAGGTAGCAGGCACATTTGCAGAAGTTACAAGATCGGGTTTGACTCCCAGGTACAGGTTGAGTCTAATACTCCCACAGGTGTTGCCAGTTGCAGTTGAGTGGTTCTTCTACATTGTTGTGGCTTGCATACATGATCTTTGAGCAGGTAATGCTCTATGTATGCTTATGTGGTGAGCAATAGATCTTGTGAGCAAGTGCAGAGGTTGGTTGTGGATGACATGTATGGTCACCTGTGGTACTCTTTGTGAGCATTTGTTGGACACAGGTTTGCAGAGCTGATGCATGTATGTTGTGTGTAGTTTGATGCCCATTGATTGCTCATTGTATTGAGCTTGCAGGACAATGGTTATTTTGTGTTGATAGCCATTGTGCGTCGAAAGTTTGGCAAAATTTTCCCAAGAGTTTTATGCGTATCATTTATGCGATCTAGGTAAAGATTGCGGTTTGCACTCAGCATTTGCGTGCGCTGTTCTCTGCAGGTGGGAGACTTGTGCGTGTGTATGCATTGATACCGCACAGTGTGGGCTTGGTGATTAGCTCACAGATTGCAGTGTGATACTAGAGCAGGCGAGGCTTATATTGACATTGCAGGAGCTCTATTTTGGAGTGTGTCTCACAGGTTTTACATTGTGTTTCTTGCCATATTTGTAGACAATTTCTAGGTGTTGTTGGTGAGGTAGTTTTGCTTTCTAGTTTGCTACATTGTGCTCATGGAAGAGACACGTGATTGCTCAGATTATGATCTCTTCGAAATGTGCATGTTTGATGGGTCAGACTTTGTAGCATGGAGAGAGTGTATGCTTGATGCATTGACATAGCGAGGGTTGCATCGACCATTGAGTGGTGATGCAGGTAGACCTTCAAACATGTCTGACGATCAGTGGCAGGAGCTAGAGGAGATGGCACTATCTACACTTTCTTTGCACCTTGCGGAATCTATATATGCTCTTGTTATGTGTGAGACTACTTCCAGAGCACTTTGGCGCAGATTACATGATATGTATGATAGATCTGAGTCATCACGGACTCGTGTGAGACATGTACATTCACGAGCACGCCGATAGGTGACATGTTGGTATTGTGGTCATTCTGGACACGTTAGACGACGCTGTTTTTGTCGTATGCAACATCGTAGGAGACATGGCAGTCTCAGAGATGTATGTAGTGATGCCATGGACTCAGTTGCTTTGACAGTTGAGGCAGATGTAGTGTCGGAGTATACTAGTGATGGGGATGTCACTTTTACCTCGAGCTATGCATGAGATGCTATACATGTGGATAGTGCACTCCCTTCGCAGTGGTTGCTAGACGCAGATGCTATGTTTCATGTCACACCGCATCGTGAATGGTTTTGTAGCTATTCTAGCGGGATGCTTGGCGGTGTACATTTGACCGATGGATCGGTGCATGCGATAGCAGGTGCAATTGATGTGAGACTGTCATTACCGAGTGGTGCATCTTACTTGTTACGACATGTGTGCTATGTACCAGATTTGACAGTGAGTTTGATCTCGATTGGTCAGCTTAGAGATTGTGGATGTCAGATTTCGCTACGAGAGCAATATTTTGTGATGCATTTGGGTTCGCTAGTGATTGCGAGAGGTGCCAGGAGTGGTACAGGTTACCCATTGCATGTGGATCACGGGAGAGACGGTGTTGTCTTTGTGATCATGCAGCCAGGTAGAGAGCGAGAGAGCAGGTGAGTCTCTTTTGCTTGTGGGTTGCAGGATGCTTTGCATGGAGTGCAGAGCAGTGACTTTGTTGTGCAGGTTGCATCTACGGATGCACAGGTAGAGCGGGACAGCTCTAGTGAGTCACAGCAGGATGAGTCATTAGAGGTGATGACAGAGGTGACTCACATGGATGCTGAGATGTCGGCTATTGTGGAGTCATTTCTTGATATGCTTATGCCAGAGCTTGATGCAGATTCAGGACAGATGGATACTCTTGGTACACATGTGATATGTGGTGGGCACGAGGAGTCACTCCAGAGCTCGGAGTCAGAGTGCCATGGTCTCTATGATAGGGGACAGGATTGCCATGAATTGAATTCTGAGTTGGAGATGGCAGAGGTTGCCAGGGTTGCATCAACGTTCGGTGTCCTCATGTACGAGATGCTGATCTCGAGGCCTAACATAGCAGCTGCAGTGGGAGCATTTGCAGCAGGGTTGATTAGTTGTTCGATGTCTGATCTCGGCATAGATCATAGGGGAGGTTTGCAGGTATTGGACCGATACTTGCAGGAGTGCATGAGCTCTTGTAGACTCTTTGCAGAGCTTGGAGCTAGCTCTGTGTGGCTTCCGCATAGTGGGATGTTTGTCTATCAGTAGAGCCGGATGCACTAGCTCATCGAGAGTCAGTGGTTGGGCATAGGTTGAGAGAATCTCTCACATTCTATTAGTTGTACACTAGTAGATCTTGCTTAAAGGCACATTGGCCTTTAAGTGGGAGGTTGTTGGGGTTAAGGCCTATGTGCCTTGACCGGTCGCCTAGGTCATGGGCGCCCGCCCACTATTACCCTATACTTATAGTGAGTATATTGTATAGGGGGAGCTGCCACTTCACAGTCTCCCCACCCACATCGTGTGTGTGTCTCCTTCTCTCTCTCTCACTCTCCGTCTGTGGTGCTCCCCGATCCCCTTCAATGCCTTTTGGCCTGACTAATGCACCATCCACGTTCAATTGTTTAATGGAAAAAATATTTAGACCCTATCGCAAATTCACTGGAGTGTTCTTTGATGATATCATCATCTACTCCAAGTCCTTGGAGGAACACAAGCAACATCTCCAAGTGATTTTTCAAGCATTGAGGGAGAACAAGCTTTTTCTCAATCAAAAGAAAAGCAAATTTTTCCTTCAAGAGATTCAACACTTAGGTCATATTATCTCTCAAGATGGTATCCAAATGGATCCATCCAAGTTGGAGGTAATAAAAGCATGGCCTAATCCAAGGAATCTACATGAGCTAAGAAGCTTTATTGGTATGTGTGCATACTATAAATGCTTCATAGAAAAATTCTCTCAAATAGCAGGACCATACATGACTTAACAAAGAAGAACATTAAGTATTCATGGATTGCTAAGGAGAAAAATTCTTTTGAAAAAATCAAAGAGAAGCTTACCTGCCAACCAGTCCTCATGATTCTAGATCTCTCAAGGCCATTTGAGGTCCAATGTGATGCTTGTGGTGATTGCCTTGGAGCAGTCTTGCTTCAAGAAGGGCATGCGATAGCATATGAGAGCCGAAGGCTCAATACAGACGAACGGACCTTAGGCATTTACAAGAAAGAGCTTTTAGCTGTTCTACATGCCCTAGACACATGGAAGCACTATCTATTGGTGACTCCATTTATTCTACGAACCAACCACCAAAGTCTCTAAGTACTTCATGACACAAACCAAGCTTTCCGACAAACAAATGAGGTGGGAAATTTTTTGTTTGCAATTTATATTCATATTTCTCACATTGTTGATAAGCACAATCAAGTGGCTGATGCAGTTTGATGATGACCAAAAGTTAATGTGGTGTCTATAGCTATCTTTTATGATAGATGAGTATGCCACTGACCATGAATTTAAAGACATGATGTCAGCCCTTGGTTTGGGGAAGAAAGAGGAACCATTCACCATCTCTCTCAGATCCCTTTTGTAGTGATGGCTATTATGGCCCCACTGTCAAGTATCGCTGTCATCTTTACTCCTTTGTATTCCAAGGGTAAGGTGGTGTTTCCTTCTTTCCCTTTGCAATAGTCGCCTACCTTATTCACTGGGATAGATTCTGCTTTTGGTCCCTCATGATAATTTACTTTCTTAATTTCTCCCACAAGGTCACCTTTTGGATGGATCTTCAATCCCATCTGTTCTAGATTTTTGCTCATTTGTCCCCATAAATATTGTTTGATTTTTAGAAGCTCTGCGAGAGTGATTGTGCACCTTATAGGAGAAGACAAAAGATCAGGCAAGATCTTTGTATACGTCACCCATGGAATAGAATTCCATTGTGATGGCATAATTCTTACCTCAAATTTTTCCATATTCCCCTACAAAGGACTGTAAAATTCTTAAAGTCGCATGTTTACTCTCTACAGAAACCTTTGTTCTTGCATCTCCATACAACGACTGAAGATCTCCCATATAGATCTCATGGTCCATGTTGATTTCAAGGATTGGTGCTGATAGCAATGTGGCACAGTGACTAGGCCATGGTTTCAAGAATTGGTTGCATCTCCAAGGATTTAGTCTCATCTATTGTGTTTGCAACAATCCCATTAGTCCAGGGCTTCTCCTTGTTTGTTTTCACATATTTGATTTTATTATCTGGATTTTGAGCGCAATTTATGAGCAAATAATCCCTTCCACAACGGTCACAGAATCCTTGAATTTTATGTTTTTTGCATGTGTTGGTTTCCTCTCATGTCCCTGTGTTTTCTTTTCCTAGTTCATGCATTACAGGATCAAGAGTTTTTGAACTTTCAGGCTGTAATAACAAGGCTTGAATAGCTTCGGTGAAGTTTTTGCACATCTCTATTCTTTTGGTTTTGTATTTTAGATGCGGATAGGTCAGTAATCTTTTCTTCAAAGTTTGTTTGTTATTGAGTCTTGCCTCATAAGCTTGCAACATAGCGTCTAATTGCTTGTTCACCTTTCTCACGAAGACTAAACTGTCTGAGTCAGTCTTCGACTCTTCCAAACCCTATCTGTATTTCTTGCTCTCCTTTTTGCGTCTAAGCAGTTCTTTTGTTTGGTTCAATTCAGTTTCCAAAGCTATTTTTTCCTTTAGCCTCTTTGCTTTCATTTTGTCCCGTTTGGCTTTCCATGATTTTCTTTGAGTTCTAGCTGGCCCGTTTTTAAATTGGATTAGCTCAAGAAGTTTCAAATCGTCCACTACAAGCTGATTTTTTGCCGCTTCTTGAGCTTGAGCTCTAGTCACCACTTTGACTAGAACTGTTGGCTCAGATTTAGATCCACTCATGCATGGTAAAATTCCAAGACATTAACAGTTGCCTTCCTTGGATTATCAGGGTTCTTTTCGTAAGTTTGAATTAAGTGATATCTTCTACACCCATCACAAAATCCAAAAATCTTTGTTTGTTGACCTTTATGTAGACACTCTCTCGCCCAATGGTTACCTCCTCATTCATAACACGGGCCCTCGGGTTGGACTGTTGTTGGTAGTGCCTTTGTTGGCTGGCTTTCCCTAGGAAAATATCCCCTAGGCTTGTAGTTATGGTTTGCTATTAACATGAGTGTGTTTGCATCCATCGTGAATTGATTTCTAGCTGTTTGAGCTACATATGAAGATTCAGCAACTTCATTAGCACTAGCCCAAAATGTACTTTCTTCAGGGGCATAAGCTACACCATGTGTCTCCCTCACATGGATTTCTACTGGTTCCTCATAACAAACAGTTGGTAGCATCATCTCCTGCGTTATGAGAGACTCTATCGACTGCGCATAATGCATAATGACCCTATTATCATGAGTAAAGATAGTTGTTTCCCCAGCACTGGTTGCAGTTTGTCCCCTCCTTGCATTGCGTTTTTTAGTCCAATTTGATACTTTGGGGGTGGTGGAAAGTGTGTATTGTTGGCGGTCCATATGGCCTTTCTCTCACGTAGTTCCGGTTATAGAAGCACTCACCAGTGTCATGGTTCGTGTATTTTTTCTCTATGACACACCACTTCAACACTCTTGGAGCATTGACTGCTTGTGGTTTTTGCGGCCTCAAATTAAAGTTTTGCCTGTAGGTCCAATTCATTCTACGAACCAATTCTTTGACTAATTGATCTACATTTTTGTGATTGAAGCAGGAGCACTACATTTTGCAGTTGACTCACTGGTGGTAGAAGAGGCACTGCTAGAGTTTGTCACTGCATCTTTAGCTACCTCCCCGTATATTTTGCAATTGTCAACAAGGTACAATGCTTCCCTAGTGAATTGTTCAAATGTTCTGCATGCTTTTAAGTGTAATTCCTTCTTGAGAGTTTTGTTTCTCAAGCCCTTAATAAAAAGAACCGACAAGCAATCATCCTATGGTATCTCTCACACTGGTCATCTTTCGATGTTTTGCTTGAAACAAAGTGAAGCTTCCTTCACCTTTTAATTTTCTTTTTGTCTGAAAGCATAGATCTGAGAAACCGTGTTGTGCTTGATCCCCCTCTGGAGAATTCATCAGAAAACTCTCATAAGAGTTGATCAATGTTCAAAAAATCTCTACTATTTAGTGGCCAAAACCAAGTCAACACCATTCCTTCCAATGTTAAACCAAATTCCTCATATTGTGTGTGGAAATCCGCTACTTGTTCATCTCTTAAGACTTTCTTAAAAATGGAAACATGCACATATGGATCTCTTGATCCACTGTACTTCTTTGGCACACACTTAGCCACTTGAGAAGGTTGAATTCTTTGAGTCTCTGCTACCATTCTCATCATTGTAGGTTCTCCTACCATTATATCTCTCATCTCATATCCATTGATAGATCCTCTGAAAGGGGTGTAGTCAGTCGCTCTTTCTTCAGGTCTTACATCCCAACTTTTAATTCTGATATTTGGCACCCTCGTGCTAAAACTTGTGTCTGGGATATCACTACCATGGATGTGCATGCTAAGATGACATAGTACTGATGGAGTGGCCCCCCAAATCACATATAACCCTCGATCTAACTATCAAATACTTTCGACCATACTTGTCTAGCATGATTATCTGTGTATCTCTCTCAACTTCAAACATAAATACGTACAAGCATTTTTGCTCCATTAACTCCCTCACATTGGGCTCCTCACATCTACAGTAGAGCATTTTCTCTCCGTTATTATACTTATATAAGCCCACACACATGTTGTTGGTGTTGACACGTGTAGCCGCATTTACTCGTCTATGTTTGGCATTAGGAATATCTAGCTTCGATGGCTTCTCCTCAGGCTCTACGTCAACCTTGTCTTTTGTGCCTGTTAATCCAAACTTGTCCACAATAAAAGGATGAAGCATAATTAGATACATGTTTCCCTCTTCATTGAAATATTGATCGCCACTATAATCCACGGGAACTACGACCTTAAGCTCACTAGGCCTCTCCTCAATTTTAACACAGTAATGATCCATACCGTCTCTACAAATTTGAGCACCCTGCTCATTTTCAAACTGATATTGCACATACAAAAGTTTTAGGTTTGGTGTAGGTTGTGATGGTCCGCTCCCACTTTGGTTTCTTCTTTGAAACTCACACTTTTGGATCGCTCAGTCATTTAGGTATATGATCTCTCCGAAGATGTATTAGAAAGACTCTCCTCCAAGATCAGCTCTAAGGTAGGTATGGTCCCTTGATTGACACCACCTTTGGTTGAAGTATGGTCTGATTGGTCTCTAATGCTAGGTTTCTACTCTGATAAATTTTTTCTGATCGCAAATACATCAACAAAATAAAGCTTGCAAAACCTTGACATGTTACCTTTTATGGTGCATTTAGTCCTCTGATCAAAAGTAACTTACTGCCACTCTGATCCATAGAACCTATACAAAATTCACTTGATGGCTATAACTTTACAGCCACTTGGTTAGTCAAAATCTACTGGAATAAAAGAATTGTCAAACTTTTGATACAAACTCCTATTTTGCTTGCAATATACACCATCCAACTCCAATTGAATTTTGGAAACACCAATATGCTCTCAAGGACTAGTGCTAACTCTGGTATCAATCTAGCTAATTTTTGTGACAGGGGGTCATGGATCATGATCCATGTATCCCATTGTAAGAATCCCTTGAAACTTGGCACACAGATCTCCCACAGCCTCTTGGTAGCTGTTAAGTGATTTTTAGGCGATTTAATTCCCCTTAGGTATCCCAAAATTCACTTTGTCAATGTGTTTTGCGGTGTTTGGACCCGATTGAATCTGGCCTTGTTTGAGCCTCTTCTTGCAATTTTTTGGTATCCTTGTTTTTGGATAAGTGGTTGGTGTTGGTCTCTGCTACAAGTATGTAAGGTCACAATCTCAAAATCTAGCAGGGGGACATGGATCGCGATCCATGTTCCACCATGTTTGAACCCCAAACTTGGTCAAAAGGTTACTTTAAGTCTACCGGGTTTTCCTATCCATTTATTTTTGGATTTGGACACCTTTCTCCTTGCCAAAAGAAATTTTGTGGCTGCTTGCAATTGTTGCCTTGTGTAAGGTCCCCAATCCCGCCGACACCATGGTACCATTGACAGGTCTCTAGGCCTACTAAGTCAGAGTCCTTAAATAAGAAAAATTCCAGGGAATTCACCCTTACCATTGACAATGGTTTAGGTTTATAGCCCCAGAAAGAGACCTAGTCCTGTCTCGCAGTGGAAATGGGACCATTAAATTTTTTCCGGCCCTATAACTTCATCCTTTAGATTTTGGTTTTCCTTAACCAACGCTTTTTTCCCCCCAACATATGTGAAGGCACAGCCGTTGGTGGATTCCTCTTCCAATTGACGAAGTTTCTAATCGTTTTAGTGCACGGGAATGGATAGTTACCTGACTAATCAGGTCCACCCGTCCATGATTGACAACCTTAGTCCATGTGCCGAGGTAACCGACTCTTCCATGATGGTATCTCCATCATTACTCATTACCTGGAGTAAAATATTTCCAAGGAATCAGAGGTGTCTTGAGACAAGCTGTCTTAAGGATGGTCAAACATTTATTTCCCTAGGTCAATCAGTCATAACCCAATCATTTCTTTCCTAGTTACAATCATTGCTCGTTGGTTTCGTGGAAGTGACCTTCCGTTTCAACCAATTTATCCTTCCTAACCTTACGTATGCAATGCTTGACTTAAAAAGAACTTTAAAATCTATTAGTGAGCATAATAGAAATCCACATGGGACTGCTCATCCATGTGCTGTGGGGCAGGTGCCCGTAGACTCTCCTCTATTGGCCTATGGCGAGGCCCTGCTTCATGGTCATTACTTGCTTTATTTCGCTTGTTACTAACATCCTCTTCTGTAGTAAGAGGATTTCCCCCGGTTCTCTTGGGAGCCATGTCGATAGCCTTATAAAAAGATTTAATTCATTAGAAGCTTTATTGAATAGTCTTCTTTTTCCTTGTTTACCCAAAATAAGGATTTTTGGAATAAATAGGTATCTTTAATAGTCGATTTGATGAGACATTCCTTCTATAACTTATTTATGCTATAAGTAATTTTTCCCACTCTTCAATAATAATTTTGGACCTCGGGTATTTATTTGGCAACTAGATAAAATCATTTCCTAATTTCTCTTATCTTTTTTTAATACAAAAATCGGTTATTTTTATTGAAGATACATACCTAAATTATTTATCTAAGGTGGGGATATTTATCCTGGCTTCCTCAAGGTGTGTTCTTCCTCTGATATTTATATCAAAGGTTCTTAGGTTAATTTACTATTCTCCCTTTTATTTTTTTCCAAAAATAATGTAATTCAACTGGGATATTTAGTTAAACTAATTATTTGATGGTAAAATAATTATTACAGGTTCCCCAAGGTCCAATTAACCTCTCATAAATAGAACAATTCAATTTGAGTCTATTTGCTAATTTCTCCTATTTAAATTGTCCAAAAAACAAAGTATTTCTGCTAAAGTAATTAGCTAAATTAATTATTTGAGCTTTTCCTAATTATCACGGGTTCCCTAACATCTAATTATCCTCTGATAAATAGATTAATTCAATTTGAATCTATTTGCTAATTTCCCCTATTTAAATTGTCAAAACAATTAGAGTATTTCTACCAAAGTAATTAGCTAGATTAATTATCTGAGCTTTTCCTAATTGTCACGGGTTTCTAACACCTAATTAACCACTGATAAATAACTTAAAGCATTTGGAATTAGTTTACTAATTTCCCCTATTTAATTTGCTCTAAAAACAAAGTATTTTTGATTAAGTAATTATCTAGATTAATTATCTAAGCTTCTCCTAATTATCATGGGTTTCTTAAAATCTAATTAACCACTGATAAATAACTCAAATCATTTCAAATCAGTTTACTAATTTCCCCTATTTAATTTGCTCTAAAAATAGAGTATTTCTGCTAAAGTAATTAGCTAGATTAATTGTCTGAGATTCTCCTAATTATCATGGGTTTCTTAACACCTAATTAACCATTGATGAATAACTCAAATCATTTGAAATCAGTTTACTAATTTCCCCTATTTAATTTGCTCTAAAAATAGAGTATTTCTACTAAAGTAATTATCTAGAGTAATTATCTGAGCTTCTCCTAATTATCACGGGTTTTTTAATATCTAATTAACCACTAATAAATAACTCAAATCATTTGAAATCAGTTTAGTACTTCTCCCTATTTAATTTTCTCTAAAAACAGAGTATTTCTGATAAAGTAATTAGCTAGATTAATTATTTGAGCTTCTCCTAATTATCACAGGTTTCTTAACACCTAATTAACCACTAATAAATAACTCAACTTATTTGAAATCAGTTTACTAATTTTCCCTATTTAATTTGCTCTAAAATCAGAGTATTTTTGCTAAAGTAATTAGCTAGATTAATTATCCGAGCTTCTCCTAATTATCAAAGGTTCATTAAAACTTAATTAACCATTGAGTAAATATCTCATAGCATTTGGGATTAGTTTGATTAATTTCCCCTTTAATTTTCTCTAAAAAACAGTGTAATTTGGCCTAATTAATTAGGAAAATTTCTCAGAAAATTATATGATAATTTTCTTAGCTTAATGACTATCTAATGCAGCTCTGATAATTACCTCAACTTAATCTAAGATTAATTATATTTTTACCATTAATTCATGGTTAATTTGACTAATTTCAGTCCTAATATGATAGGATAATTGTTTAGCTTAACATTATTAAGCTTAATTACAACAATCAGCAGAGAATAATTAATTAAGAGAGGGTTTATGAGTATACATAGGCCTAATCTTTGATTTATTAACAAAATAGCTTAATCTAACCTTGCTAATTAAGAAGGATTGGACTAATTACCGTTTGGGTTAATCAATTAGAGATTAATCTCTAATGATTTCTGCGTAGTGTTCTCTCTAGATGAGAGAGAGAGAGTATCAAGGCTCCGAGTCTAAGTATGAAGAGAAGGGGTCCTTTTATAGCTTTTTCTGGGCACCGGGCAACTTCTGGTAGGTTCCCACACTTTGCTGCTATCTCTGTCCTTGGCAGGTTCCCCCAGCTTCCACACTCCCCCCCATACCTTCCAGAATTTACTTGTGTTGATTTTTGCAGATCCTAATGATGAAAATTGGAATTTCTAGCTGAGTGTAGAAACTTAGTATAAAAAGTCCTTGTTAATGATTAATACTGAAACCATCCAATTTTCATTACTAATTGATTTCCTATTGTAATCTTCCAAGGTTTGTAACTTTTCCAATTTTTATCGGATTTAGATTCTGAAAATTACTAAACATAGTAAAGCTCTGCTTATGATTCCAAAAATACCAAGATTTGCAGTGTTTGAATCCTTCAACAGTGGTTTTCCATAAATTTTTGCAAGCTTTGTACATCTTTAAGATTTCAGAAACTGGAAACCTTACACCTTGAAACTGGTGTTTTGGTCAACTTTTTGTTGTTTTTTGCTATGATGACCTTCACAAAAGTTGTTCCAAATGATATCAGCTAGTCATTGTCCAAATCTTAGCCTCAGATGCTTCAGGGATCATGGATCACGATCCATGTTCCACCACATTTGGTCATGGTATTCGGTCAGTTGTATGCGTAGACCTTGTAGAGGTCAGATTTTTACTTATTTTTTAGTTTGGACACCAAAAAGTCTAAAAGTCCCAACTTTTGTCCATTTCCAAGGTTTTTTGTGTCTTTACCCAGTTTTCTTGATTTGAGTAAGTTTTTAGTGTCAATTTTCCACCAAAAGTGTGTATCTGAAGATTTGAAACCCATCAGAACCCTTTGGTATCAGTTTCTGCCGAATTTGTCTCAGGGGGTCATGGATTGCAATCCATGTTCCTACACTTTTTGGTCTAAAACTTTTCATATCAACTCTCTGTAGCTTGTCTAACTCCTTTTCTCACTTATTTTTGGGTTTGAATTTTCTTTTGTGCTCCAACCATCAAATTTGTAAGATTCTAGAGTTTATGGTCTCGAAACAACCAAACAAGTTTTTCTCTAATCCTTTATGCTCAATTTGATGGTTACAGATGTTACCTAACCTACTCTTAATTGTAGAATTGAATCAACAACAAATGGTACAAAACTAGAGTTTATGGTCTCGAAACAACCAAACAAGTTTTTCTCTAATCCTTTATGCTCAATTTGATGGTTACAGATGTTACCTAACCTACTCTTAATTGTAGAATTGAATCAACAACAAATGGTACAAAACTAGAAGAAAACGGAATATGGAACAATACTTTCAAAGCATCAGAGAATATGCCGAGTGAAATGCTTTCATATCTCACTCACAACTCCTAATACCTCTCAGTAGACCTATCAAGTCCTCAACTTCTAGCCTCTACCAAGCACTAAACCCTATGTCTAGCTGTATGACTGCGAAAGTGTAAATGAAGTGGAAATCAAAATCAAAAGCCTATAAGTAAAAGCGTCACTCGCTATCCTTGGCAACGATGCCAATGTTAGCAGATCACTGTGATGAATGTTGGAGAGGGGGAATGGGGGAACACACCCAGCACACACGCAAAGGCCTCTCTATAGCTCAGGGAATTCACAACACCCCTGTCCTCTCAAAAAACACCTTCAAAAATCACACTCTACCAAACAAGCCACCGTTTGCACACACATATATGCGTAAACACAATCACGACAGTTACCCACACGCACATTCTCAGCTCGCTTCAAGACACACACCACTTCCACACACAAAACCACTCTCTCACTTCCAAAGGGCCTAGGAGCACACTTGCTCATTCACGTGAGCACCGCACACGTAGAGAAGGGGGGATAGGGGAAACGACGCTCAAGAACTACTATAGAAGCTTCACCATGCTCAAAACACCATATACAACTCTCTTACATCAACGACACACCCACATGATCATCGGGCAAGAAACACACGCTTGGGGCTTTACAGGCATACACCCATGCACAAGAAGCCCACCCAAAAAAATCATACATTTTGGCTCTCCTACAGACGGCAAGCAAGAAGCCTCTTGGCCAAAAGCATAAAAAATGATTAAAAAATGACTTTATAGGGGTGGCCAACTCAATTTTGGAATCTGCTCTCTGATTGGTCCACTTTGCACTCCAAATTGGCAACTTTGGGGGGGATGGCACCACCTTGCTTGATCTCTCTAGCTGATCTCTCCATTTTTTCACTTGAAGGGGGTCCACTAGTGATGTCACTAGTGCCCCTGACACCCATTTTAAAAAAAATTCCCCTCTTTATTTTAACTCCTTTCCACCACCTTTGGAAGGTTCCCCTTTGACCGGCCATTACCTTGGATTCTCCCTCTTGTTCGCCCTCCTTTTGTTCATCTTTGTGCCCAGCTTGACCTTGCAGCACCTCCCTTGGTTGACTTTCCCTTTAGTGGATTTGGAATCACTCTCTCCTTCTACCTCTTACACAAGCACCCACCTCTCTAGTGCACCCTCCCTCATCTACAACTCCTGCTTCAAAAGGTCCGGGCTCCAGTGGGCCGCGGAAACAACCCCAAGGGCCTACCACCTTGGTGGAACACAAACCTCGGACAAACCTTGCACAAATAGCCATTTCCATCCAACTGCCACCACTGGATGTCAATCACCGCCAAAACCGGCCGATGCCGCCACATGCAATGTCGAGCAATTGTCCAGGGTCATCACATGTGCACAATGCAGCATCCAACGGTTGAGCGTCATAGCCACACTCTTTGGGAGCTCTCTCTTTCCATTGCACACCTCTAAGGTCTCACAACCCAATCTATAAAGACATCATCATTGGCTTGAACATGCACATGTGGGATTTTCAACATGCCACGTGGCAGCTTGCAGTTCATCCCCAAGAGATTGAAAAAAACCTTTAAAAAGCTTAACATGAATCCCCCAACTTTCAGACCTTACCATTCTTTGTCTACCAACCCCACTAACTTCCTATAAAGAACCATGGGTAGCCCGTGTCGCAAGTAGAGTTCTTCACAGCCTTGAACAACGAGTTGAAAGGCGGCCAAAAACCATCCGATTCCACTCCGCATGTATATGCTCTCACTTCAACTGCCCACATCTCAAGTTGCCCGAGAACACAATTTGCAAGCCACCAAATCCTAGAAACCTCACATGATGCATATCACCTTCTAGAACTTGGTCGAGCCCCAAAAAATATCAGATGGCACGTACACCAGTGTGACCAACTTGGCATACACCTGGCCCCAGGCAAACCTTCCCCTGGCCATAACTTGCACTCTAGAGCTCTGATTTGCAATTCAAAAAGACCAAAATGCTCCACATATTGAGCTCTTCATGTGAATACACTCATCCTAGCCCTGTCCACTTGCCTGCACTTGCCCTGTCCATTTGTCCCCATTTGCCTTGTCCATCGAGGATTTGCAAACCATTCCAACTTTGAACTAGCATATTTTTCATCCCGTAGCTCCGTTTGAGGAGCCCTCTAGATCAACTTATAGAGCATCTTGAACTCCACATTCTAGAGCACTAGCTCCACAATTCAAGCACCTTTAGTCGGCAACCCAACTGGCCCATTTTGAGGTCTTTCTAACCTAAAAAGCTGCATCATGTATATATTTATGTGAACACCTACTTGGCCAAATCTTTTGCATTTTCTCTAACATTTTGCCATGCACCTGCTAGAACCCATAGCTTGGCATTGCACACTTCTCAGCTTGGACCAACTTTGGATGCACCAACGTCTATAGCATCTAGCTTTTTGGCACTAACATAATGTCAATACTCAGGGAATCAACTCGGATGGGCACAGAGACTCTTTGAGGGTGTCAACCTCAAGAAGTGAACCTACAAAATGACAATATCTCTAGCACATGCAAATCTATTACTCTTGGATCTGGTAACCTGCCTACGTCTTATATTACTCAGAGAGACTCTTTGAGGGTGTCAGCCTCAAGAAGTGAACCTACAAAATGACAATATCTCTAGCACATGCAAATCTATTACTCTTGGATCTGGTAACCTGCCTACGTCTTATATTGCTGCACTCAATCATCAACCCATTTCGGCACTCGAACAAAGTCCCAATGCTACAAAACTTTAGGAGGAGTTCTAAGAAACTTAGGGGCACTAACCTACCAAGTTTGGTTGGAATACAAGGACGTACCAACATCACGATGTATCACAATCAAGGTCCTAGAAATTGTAACAAAACACACCAAAAAGGTTTCCCTAGGGCCTAGGAACACTCTCCTATGGTTAGAATGTCAGAATCAATCATTAACTCACTCAAATTAGAAAATTTAGCTTATTAACACGGAGTCATAAATCACATCAAAATCGACAATGAATTTACTTGAATGAAAGAGCAATGGACAAGGAACACAATGCAAGTTTAAAAATAAAAAAAGTGATTACCACAACTCAAGATATACGATTACAAGACACATGAGAGTAGCCGCTCTCAATCGTACGCTTCAATTTCAAAAACTTGATAATGATAAGGGTCCTTTTCCCACTTTACAAAATGAGTTTTATACCCTCTCGGCCAATGACCGACTTTACTAGTCTCATACTCATTTACAAAGTTTACAACTCAAATGTAGCACGGATAGACTCAAGATGATCTGATTAAAATTAGAGACTCTCATATGATTACAAGGGCTTTTTGGAAAATAATAGATATCAAAATTTGGGCTTGAAACTGAAGGGGTCGATCAAAGGACGCCCATTTGGTTGGTTTGGCTATTTTGGCTACCAACACTCTTCCTTCATTTTCTTAGCAATTATCTCATTTTAAATGTATGGTCATTTTTTGCTTGGCTTAGCATCATCTCTCATAGGGATAGTATGCTAACATATTTCAGGATCCACTCGCTTGAGATCTTTAAAGGACCAAGCAAAAACATCACTATACTCTTTTAACGTCCTAATGAAAATTTCTTCCTCCGCTTGAGACAAATTTGTAGCTATATACGCTTGCTTTGAGTCCTCTCTCGATTCTGCTAAAACAATTTGTTTGGCGTTTTTCAGGTCCCTCATAAAATTTTCCTCGATCTTTTGGTTGTCACAATGGCTACTCCACTATGATTTGTCGATCTTGCAAAGTGTATTTTTTGTAGTGCGAAGGAACATTGATTGCTCTTGGTTTTTCGTTGTCTAACTATATTTCAATTGTTCATAACTCTTTCAAGGTCCATTTCAACTCGTTGTACTTTGCTTTGCGCTCAATTTTAGTCATTGGAGATTTTTTCCCCTTAGCCTTACAAGCTTGCCTGATTTGTTTTTGTTTTGGTGTGTAGATTTGTGCTTTTCATGACTAGATATATCTCTGTTATTTTGTCCTTGACGCAATTCGATGCATCTATCATTGTCAAGTACTAAGTTTCATTCTCCATTGTTGGTTTCAATTGTTTCCTTTTTATGTTATTTCCTCATTTCCCCCTTTGTTGGTGTCTACAATGCTAATTTGGAAACTCAAAAAACTTTTCTTCTCCTCCCCCGAGTAGAAGTTTCACCCTTACATGTTCTTTTTCACAATCTGTTTCCTCTGTTGTGAGTGTCTTATCCTCCAACCCATTTGTGTCATCATAATAATGATCAGAGAAAACCTGTTGCTCCTTGATCATTTCAATTGTTACAATGTGAATAGAAACTATGTCATATCCCTCCTCATCACAAAAGTGTGTGGGTGTAAGTTTCACCCTTACGTGTTCTTTTTCAGAATCTGTTTCTTCTGTTGTGAGTGTCTCCTCCTCCAACCCATTTGTGGAATCATAATAATGATCAGAGAAAACCTGTTTCTCCTCATCATTTCAATCAATACAATGTGAATAGGAACTATGTCATATCCCTCCTCATCACAAAAGTGTGTGGGTGCGGGTTCGTTATCACATGCGTCCATAGTAGCCAAAATTTGAGTCCACTCAATGGTTCGAACAGATGCCAAGGAAATGGTTTAAGTACATATTCGGCATCGTTTACCTCTCAATCTAATATGCAATCATCTCTTTGTAAACTATCAGACTTAAAAGCTCCACACATCCAAATTGGAGTGTCTTTATGTATCCATGATGACAGTTTAGTTTCTGCTGAGGTTTTTGAATCCAACTCTTGGATTGGTGTTCTCAAAACATCCTTGTAAGAGTGATCCTTCAAATTTACGCGGGTAATTGATCCAACTTGTTTCGAGTAAAGATAATCATTTCTCCAATCCTCGACAATTGTATTTATCTCATGAAAAGTCTCCCCAAGATGATTTCGTAATTGAGTTTTTTCTTTCCAAAATCTAAAATGGAAAAAGTGTATTGGTAGTCACATCCATAGGAGCTGACTATTATATTTTCTAGTAAGCCCGTTGGTTTCTCAATGTGTCCATCTGCCAGTTACAGTTTCATTTGTGTTTGTCTAATTGTTGGTTTTCTTCAGGCCTCCTAAATAGCTTTTTTTGTTATGGCAATGCCTGCTCCATTGTCCAAATGTGAGGTCCCCAACCCCAAGAAGATTGGCGCGACTTGATAGATTGCCTTCCTTTATTCTCCTTCTCCGTTGGACGACACCCTACTCCGTTTCCACAAAGTAGAGATACGAGCAACAGAAGAGAGGAAGTCCTCTATCCATCATGTTCGTGGTTATAAGGGTCATACACCACAATACAGGTCGATAAATCAAGGATTCTAATGAAAATTACTTCCTAACATAAAGATGAAATCTCATTGACATATTTAGAATCCATAAACAACGCCTTTTTTCCCACGTTTAAGAGGCACGACCGCCATCCATAAATCATAAATATGGTATGAGACTTAGTCTAAACTAACTAGTAATCTTGTGAAAAGTACCCGATTAATCAAGTCCATAGCTTTCAGGGGCACGTATATTTGGAACTTCTCGACTCTTGGCACCATGAGTCTCTAATGTTGCTTCTCTTAATACGAGGGAGTCGAGAGTTTCTCAACTAATCGAGACCACCCATCCTTGACTGGCAACCTGAGCCAATCCCCACTTTCCACCCCACACTCACACTTTTTAGCTTGTTTTCTAATTTGTGCGCGTATGTTGCACGTGTCAATGCAAGGAACTTGCCGATACACCGTGTGCGAGCCACAAATGGCTCCAAGCACACAACAAGCCTAAACTAGTAAGCTCAAAGATGGCGTTGGTGTGTCACTCACCGCTCTACGCTTCCTATCGTGGAGGATTCCTCGTCGCGAAGGAGAGGGAGACATCGCTACGCCACGCTCAACCGCCTCACCGCCGTTGTGCCGCGCAATGCTCGATCACACACACACTCTCTCTCTCTCTCTCTCTCTCTCTCTCTCTCTCACGCATACACACACACACACAAGGAGATGAAGAAGAAGAAGATGGAGATGGAGCAAGAGCACTCTTCAATTGCACAAATGAGAGAATGAGTGAATTTTAGGTTTAGTTGACTTTTATATAAGCTCACCCCATTCACACTTGGGCGCCCATGCTTAGCCAACTAATCCCTTGAATGTTCCAGTTAGAGTGCGCCTCTCATCAGCGATCACTCTTACCCTTTTCCTATTGGACCGACAAGCCCGGTACGTGACTCTACCAAGTAAATAATACATCATCCATCATAGGTGATAGGGTGTCCGTGAGCCGTGAGGGTTAACATGTCCCCCTTCCTGATGTAGATTCCGTCCTCGGAAGCTATTGAGTTGCAACACGTTCGTCGAGGTGGAAGAGCATTTGAGATGAATGTCCTTAGCCTTTTTCAATCACTGCAAAATCAAACAACATTGGCACAGTAATTGCATTCTCATATACAATTAAAAAGCATATGCAATTTTAGGCAGACAAATTGATTGGTAACAGAATTTTAAACCATTTGTCAACAATAAACATCAAATTTCAATATATTAAAATGTATAAACAGATGTAAAGGTAAAAATTAAACAAGTCTCGGGTTGCTAATTTAACGGTCGAAAGGTACTAGAGATCGACTATTAATACCATGGGTAAGCTTCTTAATTTTCTCTGGTCAATTAAGTTGTTTAATCGCGAGAGCCAAGTATTTCATGTTCGAGGGCTGACTAGAGGCTATACCTAGAAGACCTTGTAGTTAAACTACGATAAAAGGAATTTCTCATGAAATCATCACCTGACTGATTACCTTTTCTTTGACCCCCCAAAGTCTTTTCACAGTGATTCAATTTTGATGTGTGTGCTTATTTTGTATGTCTTGGGTTTTTTGCTTTTCAAGGAAAAGTGCCCACACTGGGAACCTCTAGGGCTCTAGTACCATAGGCGATACATGTGAATGAAGTACCAAATCAAGCTGAGATTTATCTTCCAGCTTAAGATTTTACATTATGGCACTTTGATTTTTTTGTTTGTTTGTTTTCATTTTAATTTTGTAACTTTGGTAGGTCATATAACACTGTTACCCTCCCCAGGCTCATCACACTAGTAAACTCCCTTTATAATAATTAAGGTAAAGGTCAATAGGGACTAAGCTCACTAGAAAGCCCTAGTAAATTTCACACAATGCTGCCTAGATCGGATTAAGAACTTAAGTAACCATTGATTATTAGGAAGGCATTCCCCATGGTATTAAGGGAAGATCTCTAACACCTAGCTTGGTCAAACTAGCTTGGTCAAACTAGCTTGGTCAAACTAGCTTAGTCAGACTGCTAGATTTTTAAACCTAGACAAGTAATTATGAAAAAAAAATACATTGAATTTAATGTTTGATACTAAGCAAAAATGGACAAGAAACACCTGTTTGTGTTGATGATCGTGCTTGATTTGAAGAGTGAGTCGAGATAAAGATTCAATGAAGGTCCAAATCCTAACCACAGCAACACGTTCCTGTACACACTAGGAAACACAAAGAATACCTCTGGGAGGCACATCAGTGGGAAAAGGTACTTTGCTAATCACTAAACTCTAAAACAGAAACACTCCTATTGTACTAATCCTACCTACCCTCCATCACTCGAGTGATGAGGATCAAAGGTGTTTGATGACATAGGTTTCTGTTTCAGTGTACCGGATGTGAATGTGTAGGTCTGGGTCAATGTTTTGACTTTTATTGTGCATATTCGTTTGCTAATTGCTCTTGCTCTTTATTATTTTTGTTTTTTGTGAGTATAAGGCTTTATATATACATTGCCTCAAATTGGGAGATTGAGAGGTCAAGGAAAGAAGGGTAAGAGGGAAGCAAGTGAATGATGGATGTCAACAAACACTCCCCCCTTCCTTGGGTAGATCATACCTTTTGAAATGATGTCATCACCTTTTGAAACCAATTGTTCAAGTTGTTATGGGTGAAGGCTTTAACCAATAGTTTTTGACCGCCCTATGTGTTTCATCTAGTTGCAAGGGTGGTAAGGTGCTCTCCCATGATTTTATTTGCAACATTGTTGTAGGTGGTGAACTTACAACAGGAGGTGCAAACTCTTTCTTGCTTGTATGGATATGTACAATGGTAGGTGGAGGTTGTGTCGAAGCTTCTATTTCCGTATAGGAACTAAAGAAGCTTCATTTGATTTCCCTGTTCCTGAGCTAGGTGGAACAAATCGTTCTTTCTTTGGTACCCAAACTAGCTTTGGAGCGGTGTGTAGCATTCTGTGATTTTTTTCTTTCCACGATCGTCGATACGTTTTGGAGCTACAGGATTGGGCGCACATGGGTCAGGTGACAAGTAAGAACACAATCTACATTTTGGCACCCAGATTTGATCATTTCCTTGATAGTAGCCTTGGGCTTTCAATAGTTTTTTAGGAATCCAACACCACGTTTCCTTACATTTCTTGAAGCGCGTGGGACGTTTCTTACAAGTTTTTTGGTTTTTAGCACTAGCTATGGTCGCTAAAGAGGCTTTAGGGACCCACTTGTATGTTTTCTTTGTTATATTAGGATGAGTCTTGTCAGAAGCTATATGCATTGCTTCTAGCATATTTAAGGGTACGGGCATTTCATCCCCCTCAGGTGTTACCCAGGTTGTCCCCCTGTTTTCCCAAGTGTCTATGGTTGCTGCTAGGTGGACCCAATCCACATTGTCCGACTCGGTCATCCCAGTTAGTACATCCATATAAGGAGAATCTTCCCCAACATCAGTGTCCTCTTTACACGTGTAACAATACTGCAATGGGGCCAACTGAACTGTGGTGTCAGATCTATGATCAATTATAAACCTGTTTCCTAAAGGATGTGCCCGACCAGTAACAAGATCCACTCGAATGGCAGAATCTTGGAACTGCAAGTAGACATGGTTTTTAGACCAGTCATGCACCATTTTTGCTTCCCTCATGAAAGGACGTCCTAAGATCATCTCCGATGCCATAGTGTGTTTAGAGAAATCCATAACAATGAAAGTAACTCTTATTTTATGTCCAAAGACCTTGATCTTGAGATCTTCTAGCATCCCAATAGGTTTAACAATAGACCCATTGGCCATCTTCACTACTATGGTTGTGGTCGCAAGGTGAGGTCTTCCCATAGTTTCCCAGCAATTTTTAGTCACAATGCTAACCCCAGCGCCACCATCAAGGATTCTCACAGTTAATCCCTTAGTAGTGATTGGTATGGTCGCATTGGATTCATCACCCTCAAAGTATTGTCCCAACTTGTTAACAGGTATTTCTATAACAAGTTTCTCATCTAGGTTGGGTTGTGGATCTAAGTGTTCCTCCTCTATTGGCATCTCCCCAGCTCCATCCATCTGTGCAAATTGTGGTAGCCCAAAATTCAGTTCTCCATTGAGGAAGGCTCGAAGAGCTAAGACTAGATCAGGGTCTTCATATAGTTTGTACATGATGGTGGTTTTAACTTATGAGGACATGAAATCCATCAATTTGGCAATGTTTAATGGCACCTTTTGGCCTTGAGTCCCTTGACATGGGGAAGATGGGATCTCCATTTCTTCGATAGGATCAAGTAGTCCCTCTGTAAACATTATTTCCATCAAGAAGTGAGTACGCCCACTTTCCCATGACTTTAAGTCACTTTCTTCTTGGATGACACTAGGTATGGCTAAGGGTCTATGGACTTGGTGAGGTTGTTGTTGCGTAGGGAACACGGTGTCTGTAATCTGGATCTTCCTAGGTACTGGTTCTAGATCCCTTTGGGTATCTTCTACCAAACTCCTTAATTGCTTGACTCGCTCAATCTCCTCTGTAGGGTTTGGATAAGTTCCTATCTT
The DNA here is from genome assembly GCF_014529385.1 of Adiantum capillus-veneris. Lineage (NCBI taxonomy): Eukaryota > Viridiplantae > Streptophyta > Polypodiopsida > Polypodiales > Pteridaceae > Adiantum > Adiantum capillus-veneris. Next base: position 94,309,749 of record NC_140937.1, on the reverse strand, counting down.
CTTCTTGGATCCTGGCCATTGTGGCTCATGAAGATCTTCCTTGTTCGTTTCTATCTTAGTGGTCGTTTTGGTCTCCATGGTTTCTCGTGAATCAGAATCTTCTTCAACGTCATTCATATATATGGGGTCGTCACCAGTCCCTATGTTGGTCTTTGAACTGGGGTTTGACTTCGCTTCTTGTTGCGATCTCTTCCTTCGTGTTTTCTTCTTTTTCTGAGATTGGGCAATTGATGCCGTGTCTCTTTCCTCAAGAATATAGTTTTGTTTTTGGAGCATCGATCGTGTGAGTACGTTTACTAGTACCACATGTGTACTTTGTGATGGCTCCTCGGTAACTTCAATCAAGTTTAATGGCATGATCTTCGGTGCATTTGGATTATTTGGACATTGGGCAATCAAATGATCTATGCCACATCGATTACACATGAGTATCGGCATTATAGACCTGCTCGCTTGATTGGTTTGCATTAGTGTGGCGTTCTTTTGTAGCGTAATAGGACACTCTGCTACACGATGTGGACCTCCACACTCATAGCATTGAAGAGGTGGTCTCTTAGCAGTGTAATTGATATTTTGGCCTCTTGCCGCAAGAGCACCTACTTGATATACAGGTTTGACTTGTCCCCAATAGTCCTCCATGTAGTATTGTGGACTTTCTTCAAGCGCATCCATCCCATAGGCAATATTAGTATCTATATCTTCCTCACAGCCTTCCAAACAAGCAATAGATGACTCACAACCCACTTGATTCACAGAAGTGATTCTTGGATGTGGTGGTTGCGTTCCTAGCACTGGAGGTGGTAAGGGTGTTGTTTGAACAACATTTTGGGCCCTAGGGACCATGTGTTGTGCTGTTTGTTCAAGAGGTGGGGCCGGCATCAATGCAGGCACTCGAGGTGTGTATGTCCATGCTAAGGTTGATCTATTGGCCATCGTGCGCTTAAATACTATGCAATCCTTAGCTTGATGACCATACCTTCCACAGGCATTGCAATTCCCATTGAATTTTACTCTAAAAGTAGGGCATTCACTGGTACTATGCGGTCCATAGCATACTTAGCACCATTGTTGCTCCCTTCTTGGATACATATGATTGTTTTGCGGAGCACGATTGTCTCTAAGACTCTCTTGAATAGCCTTGGTGACATCTGCTAAAGTCATCTCAGATATCTTTGGCTCCTTAGGAATAGGCTTTAGGGTCATTGGTTGATGCCCTGATGCTTGCGAGCTAATAGATTTAGGCTCAACGGACACTCTTTCTCCTTGAATCATTAAATTATCCTCCAATTGGATCGCATTTGTGGTGACTGCTTCCCAAGTGGTGATACCTCTAATGACTAGGCCATTGTAGATATCCTCATGTTGTAACCCCCTAATGAATCTATCAAGCAATTGGTTATTGTTGAAGCGCTCATTTGGATTACAAAGAGAATTCAAATGATTCAAGCGACTAATAAAGTCTCTCACCGACTCTCCTTCCTCTCGTTGGGCTTTCTGGAGCTGAGAGGCTACACCCCAAAGTACTCCCTCTCGTATGTATTCTTTCAAGAACAGTCTCCTAAGAGTAGGGTAAGTCGTTTTTTCTTCCACCCTTAGGGTTCTATACCAATCCTCTGCCTTTCCACTTAAGGTTAGGCTTAAGGGTGCTACTAGTGTAGAGGATCAACAACAAAGAGTTTGTGAGGTCATCCATAGGGTCATTGAGTTAGAGAGACAGAACAAGGGGATCAACATTCCTTCAACGAGTCTCATGAGATTCTTGGATACAAAAAAGGCTAAACAACCGACCTTATCCCAAATGGGGACTCCCTTGATAAGTCCGATGGATCCTCCATATGTTGTTTCTCTAGGGGTCTCAGTGCAATCTGAGCCCACAAGTGATAGCTTTACCTTTCCAAGTCTAGCTCATCTTTCCCTTGATGACACCATGGCTACCATGCCTACCCCAATGATGGTCATGCCAAGGAACACGCTATGGACCTCATTTGTTAGTAAAGCACCACTACATGGTAGCTCAATGCCTGCAACAGTACCTACAAGTGTGTACCAATCATATGCACCTATGGGTCATCGCACTCATGTAGTCCCTACCCCTCCCATTGTCTCAACTACCTATGCTCCACAACCACAACACGCAAGCTCTTATTCCCATGGGACTATACCGGATAGCATTAGCATGTCACATCCGACGTCTGCTATGCCTAGGGCCACCCATATGAACTATGGACCACCACATGGCACAACATCGTACCCAACGTGGAACCCAAGGGCTTCCTATGCGCCAAGCCCAATGCCAATACTTACTCCACATGTAGTCTCTGGAGCGCCTTCACCCACGGTGCCTGCTCACTTAGGTGACTTGGCAACATTTGCTCAAGCTATCGGTCAATCTATTGCTGAGAATATACGTAACACGCCTGATAGAGAGCCTAGAAGTAAGGCAGTACAAATAGCCAAGCTCACATAAAAATTTAGTGGAGACGGGGATGTGAGAAAGCATATCGAAGTGTTTGAACAAATATGCGATTCTCTAGGAGAACACAATGACCTGCATAAGAGTAATTGTGGATTGTAAAACATCTAACCAACCCACATGATAGGTGTGACCTGTGTATAGGTCGTTCAGAGTTTTCGTTTGTAGTTCGTACTCCCAGTTCTCATTTAAGAACACTCTATCTAGGATTGAGGTGCTAGGGGTGTCCTTTGAGCTGGATGCAATGTTTCTTTCTAAGGGTTGGCCCTTAGCGGTTGCTAAGTCAGGAGCACTCGATTGCTCTCCTAGCAAAGATATTGACATAGACCCTTTTGATTTTAACTCTCTTCGTTGCTCTACCTTGCGTAAGCTCTTTATTTCCTTTTCCCTTGATCCAAGGATATATCGCTTAACCTCTTGCACTTCGGCAAGGCTTCTACCATCGGGTAATATGACCTCGGAGGGAAATAACTCTGAAGAGTCAGGAGATGCAGTGAATGAAGTATTCACATGCACATTCTCTAAGGGCATAGGATCTACGTTGGTCATGAATGGAGAATTTACTTCCCCACCCCCCTCATTTACATCATTAGCTCCATGTTCAGAGCAAGTGGCTCTACTAAAGGTTTCCTTCAAGCAGCTAAGCACGCTCGGCCCGGACCACGGGCCCATGGCATGCATGTCTTGGCTTGAGCTATCGGGATTAGGCATTGGGAAACCCTCCATGACGTCGTAGTCAGAGGAAGAGTCACTAGCCGCTATGTTCGGGTCTTGGTTTGTACTACCTTGGGTCCCCGCCGAGGGCTCAGAACCTAAAGTAGGTGGATATTGAGAACTCGCGTAAGTCAAAATTCTCTCTAGTTGCTCCGTCTCTAGCACACAACCAGAGCGCAGATGCATGTGCCTTTGGCACCCTACAAGCGTCGGCGAATAACCTCGAAGGTTAACCGCTTACTTTTTTAAGCGTCCGTTTTCACTCGTGTTTTTTATGTTTTTTAATGTTTGATTTTTTTTAATTAAAGTGTGTGATAGCTCAAAACGAGCGTATCACTCAGAGGGTCGTGGTGTGCTTTACAGCACAACGTTCGGTCATCTAAAGCTCCGTTGGTCCTCAAAAAAGTTGATTTTTAGCTACGTGTGAAGCTAAAATTCGTAATTTTAAAGGGCAATAGATGTCTAAGCTTGAGCGTGAGCTTGGGCTCGGGTCTAGGAGATATTCCTGATGCCGGTCCTACCTTTTTTATTATTATTATTTTTTTTAAAATTAAAAAAAAAGATAAGGTCGTCACGGCCTGCGCAAGAGCACACACACACACTCTACCTACCCACTTCTAACTAATACACCTACTGTTACTCACTAACACACTCTATTAGCTCTCACAAATCTACTTCCTAATTATTGTACATTACATTACACATAACTAACCACCTTAATACTAACACCTTACAAAGAGAAAAAAACACAGTACCTTTGAAAACTCCATTAAAAAAAAGAAATACACAGTAGTAACACAATTCCTTCTTCTCAACACACACACCCTCCTTCCTTACCTTTCCTACAATTGAAATTTCACCACAAAAGAAGCACAGAGTGCCATTCAAGCTTAGTGTATGGCATTCCCCGGTAATGGCGCCAAAAATGTGCGCATATGTCGCACGTGTCAATGCAAGGAACTTGCCGATACACCGTGTGCGAGCCACAAATGGCTCCAAGCACACAACAAGCCTAAACTAGTAAGCTCAAAGATGGCGTTGGTGTGTCACTCACCGCTCTACGCTTCCTATCGTGGCATCTTATTTTTGCCCTTATCACCACAATTTCCAAAAAAAATTCTGCCATCAGAAGCATTAGGAATAGAAGTTTTGCCACTCGCAACACAACCATAAGAAGTGGGTGCATTGCTATTACCACCCTTTCTTTGAGAAGCAATAAAAGCCTGTTCAATTGCACGATGTCTAGTCCTGTTTTGTCTGGAAAGTGACTCTTGCAACAGCAGTGTGCATAATGCATCAAACTTGACAACTTCAGGATTTCCTTGGGTCATAAGTCTCCAAGTACTAGCAAAAGTCTGGTAAGAATCTAGCAAGGCATCAAGAACAGTCTGCATAAGGGAACTGTCTAAAATGACTTCACCTGCAGAAATAATTTGCTCATTGATATCCTTGACACCAATAAGGAAGGTGTCCATATCATTCTCCTCATGCATAATCTTCGATTCCAGCTCTTTACGCAACAAAGCAATTTTAGCCTCATCGCGGCTTGCATAAAGACCAGCCACAATATCCCAAGGCTGTTTTACAGATTCGCTGAATGAATGTGAGGAGTAATGGTGTGCTTCACAGACAATGCAAATCAATGCATGAGCCTGCGCATCCTTTACATCCCAATGAGCTTGTTCTACCGTAGGCAAAACAACTCTAATTGCAGCAATCCTTGCAGCAAGACCTGCAACATCCTCAACATCGCCTACATCCTCAGAACCAAGACGTACATCAATGCCTTGCACAATATTCTAGACGCCCTTTGACACAAGAACATGTTGCATCATGTAAGTCTACATAGGGTAATTGTCCCCATCCAACCTGTCCACAATAGCAAACATCTTGAACACATATGTGTTGTTGTCAGCCATGGAAAATGTATGCACCTGATGTGAAAAATACCCTAGATGAGGAGAAACTGAGTGATACCAACACATGCTATATAGCATAACTCATAGTAGAGGTATGGGACCTGTTATGCAGAAAATTGTACTTACAAAAATTCTCAACTAAATGATGAAATTGCCTTTGCAGACCTGCTTGTAGTGGAAACGGAGGCTGAAATGAGCGCAAATCAGAAATCTGAGTAGACTTAGCTCTACGAGCTTACTTGAAATATTTGTCAACATGCGAACGCTCGCCAAACCTCACTAAAATTGGAGAAAGTGAGCAGGCATGCATGAGAGGATGCAACCTGCTCTAATACCAATCGTTGGAATAAGGGTTGTAGAGAAATGCACACAGCTTGGAAAAGATGAAGGAAGCTCAAGGCACACAACAGAGATTGTATTACTTAGTGTGCAATGGAAAGATAGATAGCCCTAGAATGAGTGGGCGTATATACAATGCACGGGGGAAAAAACCTCCTAAAGAGGGAAAAAATGCCCCGACGGTCCTAGTGTGTTCACACACATCACTACCACATGTATATGGTAACAGTGACCAGATCCGGGGAGTTAACTTGACTTTTGACAGGTCAAACTTCAAAACTGCAAGTGAAACATAAGTGCAAAAGACTATATAGGTGATTCGGAAGCAACTAGAAGTGCCAGAATTCAAAAATCATTCCAAATGAAACTATCGTGATAGTTTCCATATGTGCCAAATTATAACCACGGTGAGCACATTTGATGCCTAGCAGTGCAAGGATCCCAAATATACCTTCCGTGACTCATTTGGACAAGTAAAAGTCCCCATAACCACCTAGAAATTGAATGGCAAAGGCCAAATTCTGATTATTGACCAAACAAGCATTAAAAAAGCATTCAAACACTTCATACAGAGTGTCAAAATACTCACAATATAGGGACCAACCCACAAGAATTGATTGGACTTAAAAATCTCACTAGTGGCAGCTACCATGTTTGCTTCCATTTGGCTCAGATAAAAGAATTGACCATACCAGCCCATGGACCATCTTCAAGGTTTCCAAAAATACCTTGGTAAAACCAAACAGACTTTAGAATCACTCTCAACAAAGAACTTGTTAAAATTAGGCCTTGATTTGTCAAATTCTTGACCTAAGTTTCAAAATTTTTGCAATTTTTTTAATTTCAATGAAGGTTTCGGTGAGAAAATTGGACTAGTCACTCAAAGGGCCAAGAGGCAAAGTGCTTGATCTTGTGTACACAAGTATCTACGTTAGTGAGAGTAGAGGCTACACAAGGAGTTAGCTAAGCTCACAGGTAAGAGGTTGGGATTTTTGCAAGAGTGAGTCCATATTTTTTCATGTATTTGAGATCGGGCAGGTATCTTCTGAGAGACGGTAGAGTAACGATTGACCAAGGGATTCTAGTGTCAACGGAGGAAAGTGTAAACGAAGATAAGATAGACCCCTTAGCTCCAATCATATAGAGGACAATGATACTAACACCTCTTTTGACAAATCATACCACTAGATCCAAATACTATGCGGCTTCCAATAGCAAGGGGCTATAGGGGGTAGCACCTCCCAAACCCCTCTGACCACACCAAAATACATGACAATCTTCCTAAACGGAACAAACACCCATGGATTCCTAGTTTATGTGGATTCTTGAGGATGTTAGTGCATCTGCATTGAAGAACATCCTGCTAGAGAGGATTAGAAATAATCCTAGTAAATGATGATGGTGATAGATTCCGCAATGAAGAAGGGAATCACTACCTTAGTGTTAGAGATCCCAAAAACTACAAGCGGTATGGAGACAACATGGCAAAAGGGAAGATGGTCATGGAGACCCAAGAATTACCTCCTAAACTTAACCTTCTTAGAGCTTTTACATTCATGACAATAGAGTGGCAAGAGTGGCTACAATTCATGAAAAGTTTGCAATTTACAAGCACGGGGATGTGAGAGTCATCTCTTACTACCATTCCATGTGAATCAAGCAAAGACAAAGTCCTCTACTTGTTTTCTTACGACACGGCAATGGTAACCAATATCATTTTTGCTGATAAGTACAGACGATTATATGAGCCAATCCATCCAGGGGATGTAGGATGAGTGATAATGCCACAATTGTTAACACAAGCTTCTGAAGAAGAGCAATAGACCACACATACCCCTAGTAAATCCACAAATCCCTTCTTAGAATACTATGAGACCACATCGCATACCACTAGACCGCCATTTCCCAACCCTCAAAACCCACCACTATCATTTCAAGCATGGTTTGAACAATATGCAACACTAGAGAAGAACACAAATAGAGGTGGTTATCAAGCCATGATGGGGCTAGGAGCACCGCCAATACCACCACTCCATCAGTAGTACCAAGATGAGAGTAGAACAAGAACGTCAAATATGACAAGGACATAAGCACCACATTGAGAATGAGAATGAGAACAAAGGGTCCAAGGAGAGGAACGACCACATGCAAGACCAGCAAGGAATTATGGATTAGGAGCACCCCTAGGGGAGAAACACTTACCATACCCTAGGCCAAAAAGAGCTCATAGAGGAGGACTAGGAGACCCTATTCTTAGATTGGTACATCACTGTAGGATCAAACCGTCTCAGGTCCAAAAGTGGGTAAACAATAAATATTTTGGAAATAGAGATCCAAGGGATCACGTGGCAACATTTTTGTGCATCAATAGAGATGAGGAAGTTCTTGAATTTCCAACGCAATTCACAAGATTTGGACTAACCCTTGAAGAGGATGCTGCCACTTGGTTTGATTCCATAGAACGTAGAGATTTTGAGTCGATTAAGGAAGTGTTTGATGAATTTATCGAGGAATTCTCTCAAAGAGGGATAGATCACAAGACCATCTCGTAAATCCACAAATTCAAGCAGAGAGAAGGGAATTTTGTATGGAAAGTGGCCTCATGACTAAAGAGATAAGTGAAGTTTTGCTCGGTAGAAATATTGCCAACCTAATCAAGGTTCATGCTCATTTTTATCTAAGGATTGAGGAACACAGATCTCCAAAAAGACCTACACATGAAAAAGAGCTCTACATTGAATGAGTTGACGAAAGAGGCCCTCTACTTGGTAGATAATTGTGTTGTCTATAAGGAAGGAGAATACAAAGATTTAGATGATAATTCCTCATCACAACATAGTGGATCCAAAATTTCTATTCAAATCTTTGCTAAATCAAGAATAGCTCATTGAAGAGGTGCTCAAGAGGATTAATTCATTTGCTAAGCCACAGGTGAAGCGACCTAAGTGGTGTGCAATAGAGCAAAAATGGGTAGAGTAGAGGTATGGAGAGAGCTTTTTGAGGGAGCTTTTTAGGTACCTTTTTTCTTGATTTTTACTTGCAAGAGAAAAAATAAAAAAAGCTCCCTCAAATGCTCCCTCGTGGAGAGAGCTTTCTCCCTTCTCTCTCTCTCTCTCTCTCTCTCTCTCTCTCTCTCTCTCTCTCTCTCTCTCTCTATATATATATATATATATATATATATATATACACACACACACACACACACACACACACACATATATGTATATGCACACATATATTTATTTACTATATTCCTCTCTCTACCCTCTCTCTCTCTAACATGACAGAGAGAGAGAGAGGGTAGAGAGAGGAATATAGTAAATAAATAAATATATATATATATATATACATATATATTGATATGTGTGTGTGTGTGTGTGTGTGTGTGTGTGTGTATATATATATATATATATATATATATATATATATATATATATAGAGAGAGAGAGAGAGAGAGAGAGCAAGAATGTGGGGGAGGAATATTCTCAATCAATCATTCACAACTATACTCGGCTACATGAGCATCTTTTCCCATGATCTATCACATAACGATCAACAAGTATAGAGCGTACCTGAGTAAGATAGACCGTACCTGAGTAAGATAGGTAAGCTTAATACCAAACCCTAGAGGCACCACATCAAAGAAATATAACCGCAGTAGCTGCCCCCAAGAAACATTACCAAGCCGCTTGACTTAAACCCCAAGGTAAGCCAGTACCTACCATAAAATAGGTTCATGTACCAATTTGCAAGAGAATCCATCAGTCACAAGGTAACCATTAACCTGCATTGACAAAGACCTTTCAATGTATTTCACTACCCATACACATTCCTACGACAATTTAGTTGGTAAATATCGATAGTTTTGATTGAAATCAAAAGAGATTAAAAAAGCAATGCCACGGTTACCTAAGGGTTAGAAGAAGTAGCCAACCATTCCCATAACAGTCTTAAGCGACTTAGTATAGTCAAGGGAATGCATGAGTTCTATACTATTATACTGTTATACCGATACTGGTGTATTGGTACTGCTATACTATAATACTAGAATGTGTATGCTGGTATATTGGTACTGATCTTAGATTTTCACTGGTAGTATTGGCATTGGTAGTACTGGTACTGGTATTATTGGCACTAGTAGTACTGGTACTGGTAGTACTGGTACTAGTAGTACTGGCACTGATAGTACTAGCACTGGTACTGGCACTGGTACTACTGGTATACTAGTACTGATACACCAAAGAATCCTTTCAAATTACAAAAGACACTAGAAACTATGTCAATGAAAAGGTGGTATAATTCCCATTCATAGTACAGAACAGTCTTTATACACAAGTATTAAAATCAAGAGCCTAAAGATATAAAAGTCTTCCATCTTCAAGTCAAGGAACATTGAAAACCATAGTTGAGAAGGTAACCCTCACCTAAGGGTCAGAAGAAGTAGCCAACTAATCCCATAACTGTCATACATCGACTTAGTGTAGTCAAGAACATGCAAGAGTTCTACTACCATATCAAAGGTGCAGCTCGGATAGTAGTCCATATTGGAGACAAAGTCACCTGAGATTCAGTCGGAGTAGCTAGCTCCACAATAGCTTGTTTGTCTTTGCCTTTTGCCATAGAGCCAACAACACACACACCCTTACAGGTTAAAACCTCACAATCTCAAGGTGCAAACAACCTTTCACTAGTACACACACACACCACAAACGCACACTTGTATCAATGTTAAGTGATCATGGAAGCTCACCTTTTATAGGCTTTGTTGCCAGTAGCCACATTCCATTCATAGCAGCAAGGTGGGTCCACCGTTTTCAAGAGGGCAAGGTGGGTCTGTCTTCAAGAGGGGAAAGAACCAACAGCACCGCCTCATACACACACACACACACACACACACACACACACACACACACACACACACACACACACACACACACAGAGAGAAATCACTAGAGATTCGTTGTAGAGCAAGTGCCGCAAGAGGGAGCCACCGTGTCATCAAGCATATGAGGACACATTGTACAGACTCAAGCCAGCTCGTAAAAACCCATTAACTTCCTTAACTCACTAGGTGTTAGGTATAGGATATTACACAACCACCCACAAATTTCCTATTATGAATTTCACCTCGTAAATACAAAACCCCTTTTTTTACAAGAGATTTCCTAGGTCAAAACAAGATATTGAGGCTAATCCCCGGTTAATTACACCGAGGCCATGGCAACCAGCCACTCCTATATTTAGAAGGATTTTAATCCCTGTATTAACAACATCATGTGTGTGTGTACATATATATATTTATATGTATGTGTGTGTGGGTTAAAGCATAACATTTGGTTTATCAATCAACACGAAGGAAAATAATCTATTTTGCTCTTCAACTTTAGCCACCATTGGCAAATTAGTCCCTGCATACAACATTCAGAAAGGTATCTACCGATTGAGGCAAGCTATTTTCATTCTTGATAGGAGTCACCATGTCACTACTAGCTTGAATCAAAGAGACTAAGATCTCAGTAGGTAAGGTTAATATAACATGCCTGGACAAAATCGGGCAACATCTTGTTTGTAAATCGAACAAATTTCCAAAATCTCAGTTTGTGCCATCTCACATTGAGACCCTCCACGGGAGGATTACGGCTTACTATTCATGGCATATACCCACGTTGCTTCTTAATTTTTGAAAGCAAAAGTCATTAAACCATAGCTTTTTCAATGCATTCAAAGAATACCAATAGTTTCCTCATTCCCTCATAAGGCAATTTATAACTTTATGCATTTTATTTTGCAAAATGAACCATTGTACAAAAAGCCAGATTGTTATCTTTATCGAGATACACTAAGATATATTTTAAGGCTAGGTCAGCACACATTTTGTCTTGCAATGTAATATATGAGACCTTTATAACTTCAATGTTTTTTTTGGCCTCGTCCATTCCTCATACAAACCACCAGACAGTTCACCATAATGATCTAAATAAATTAAAAAACTTTAAACTAGATACCATTCTGGGTATGTCTACCAACCATTTCCAAAGCATGATTGTGTTGCAAACTTAAATATGACCAGATTCTAAGTAGGTGCATGAACACCTACCTATGTAGTCCAATGTTTGCTTGAGCCATGTGCTAAAAAAGAATTACAGAAGTGCGGGTGCATGCTGGTACCACTTGGATGTCGCAAGCTTTTATGCATACCCTGTACGGATACACTACATGAGACGTGAGCGGTCAAAGGCAAGCATATAGGGACTCCTTGCAAGTATAAAGGGATTCCTTAAGTAGTCGTGGGTGAGCCAACCAGTTTCAAGTAACCAGGGTGAGCAAAGGAAGACACCCTGTGAGTAAACCAAGAACCCATCATGATCAAGACCAAGCATGTTATGTGTGGTAGCAATGAAACATAGGCAAGTGTGTGCGTGCATGTATATGTGTGTGCATGTGTGTGTGTGTGTGTGTGTGTGTGTGTGTGTGTGTGTGTGTGTGTGTGTGTGTGTGTGTGTGTGTGTGTGTGTGTGTGTGTGTGTGTGTGTGTGTGGGATAACCATTGCTGTAGAGAACGTACCAAGAGGGACCAACTTTTGTACCTCCTTGGTATGCAAGTACGGAGCATCCGTGAGGGACTGTTTTATGCTAAGAAAAGAGATAGAGAGAGAACACAGAAACCCTTATTGAGTGGGCGATGTTGAATGGAGACACTTTGCTGATGGAGTGCCTATGTTGAGAACGTCAAGATATAGAGAACATTGAGGTCATATGTCATTTGTCAGACTGGAAACCCATTGTATGATATAAATGTTCATTGAACCACCATTTAAATTGAACTAACTTTAGGTATATTTCTACCCACTAACTTTATGCTAAAAACAACTTGCACTGACCAATTAGTTGTGTGTGTGCGTGCGCGTGTGCGTGTTGATTGTATTGTGCTAGCAAGGCAAGGAGTTAAGAAACCAGGGCATGCATTAGCAATCCGGACTTGAAGCAATACATAAAAAAATTCCAGTTTTCTAACATCGGAATTTTTGCAAAAAGTGTGTGGCTCACCTTCTTTAAAGACTTTGATGAAGGTATCTAAGAACACTCGAAGGCGCCCAACATAAAATGGTGTGGGAAATAAAGAGATAAGGAGAAGGAAAGGGGGAAGGAACCTATAGGTTACCATCATACGGTTAGAGAAAGAGAGTGTGTCTAAGAGGCATAGCCATTGTTTCCAATTGGCCCCCAAATGTAGAGAATGATAGAGAGAGTGAGATTACCCGAGAGGGAAGAATTTGGCCAAAGGTTAGCAAAGACATTGTCTTCTAGATAAGTGTGTGAGTGTGTGTGTGTGTGTTCGTGTGTGTGTAAATGAGAGAGGGGAGGATAGAGAGAGAGATAGAGAGAGAGAGAGAGAGAGAGAGAGAGAGAGAGAGAGAGAGAGAGAGAGAGAGAGAGAGAGAGAGAGAGAGAGAGAGGGAGGGATAGGGATAGGGATAGGGATAGGGATAGGGATAGGGAGAGAGAGAGAGAGAGAGAGAGAGAGAGAGAGAGAGAGAGAGAGAGAGAAGGGAGAAAGCTCCCTCCTAAAGCTCTCTCCACGAGGGCGCTTTTTCTTATTTTTTATACTGTAAGTAAAAATCAGGAAAAAAGCTCCCTCAAAAGGCTCTTTTGATTCCCATCCCCAAATGGACAAATCACGTGACTGAGGAGTGCTATTACAACAAAGGGTACATAAAGGAATGCCAATATGCCCCACAAGCCCAAGTAGCACAAGCACAAGTTCCCCCAATACCGAAATACACAACAAGAATTCTTTTGGGACCAGTAGGAGCTGAAAGACCACAACCAATCGTAGGAAAACAACCCCCACTACCAGGAACAAAACTTGTAGGAGTCATATATGCACCAACTATAGAAGAACCTGAGGAACATGCACTAGTACCAATCCCAATATATTACGAGGAGCGTAGTGGATATATGACCAAAAGAGGATACTATCCCCTTGAAGAACCGAAAGCGTTGAAACCGTGGAGCATGATTGGATCAGTCAGACCACCAGCTCATGTTGCACATGTTGAAGAAGAAAGTAGATAGAGCTTGGACAAATGCACATTGTTATTCATAGAAAATGGAGGATTTGCAAGATCAAGATCTGCTTATCAACATAGAGTTGCTCAAGGAGCATCTCAACAACCCAAAGGACCTTGTTATAAGTGTGGTGGTGATCACGTGATGAGAGATTGTCCTCACTATGAAATCACTAGGGTGACTGCATATTTTATTGAGTGTGGGATCACTCATTTGATCCCTGATTGCCCAAAGAACCCTAACAAAGGAGCAAAAGTAACATTGAATGTACTTGAGGCAATACCATCTAGTAGTGGGTCAGAAAAAAAAATGTGATACCAATCCAAGCGATCATCAGGGCCCAAGCTAAAAAAACGGCAAACAAACTCATCATAGAAGAACCAAAGACTGATGCACCTAACATTGAATGAAAAAGTTAGTGAAACTTGTGGAAATCTAGGATGCTAGGATGAAAGCTAGGAAGGAACGCGAACAGACTTCCTTAGCTGAAGAACTGAAACAAAAAAGAGAAAAATTGAGAAGACTGGAGAAAAACAAACCAACAAAAGTGAAACCGTGAGGTAGTACCAGAGCCAGGCATAGCTGAAAAACCCAAGAGTGCTAGTTCAGGAGGATCCGTATTGTTAGAAAAGGTCAACAAATCATTAGATGCCCTCCTTAAAGCCTATGATGCACGACTCAAATATAATAAAACTCAAGAACAAGGGTGGATGACATATCCATACACGGAACTAGAAAAGCAAAGGCTTGAACTGTGTCAAAAAATGATTCAAATAGCCCAAGCCTTACTGGAACCTCTAGTTGGAAAACCTAAAGATGTGATCCTTGTCCCACCAGCACCAATGATTCCACCAAACCAGGAGCACATAGAGCTAGATTCTAGTCAAAAGCAGCTCAAAAAACCAGTAGAAGGGCCAAAGATAGTGTTGAATACCACGAATTACTCTTTTGAGGGATACCCCCTAGATATACCAAAGGAGTGTAGAGAAATAGATGTTCTTGATGAACTATGGAAAAACAGGTCAGAGAGGCCAATTTAGCTAGTGAGCTAAGCAAATGCATAAATCAGACCAGCAATGGGAGAGGAGTGTTTCTTCCACCAATAGATGAATGTGAGACTAGATCTCAAATAAATCTAGAAATACAATCGTATTGGGGAGACCAAGGGTCTGTTCTATCTATAGACATCCAACCCCATTTGCTAAGAACAATACCATCCTTTATGGGAGAACATAAGGCTAAATCCGATGTAGTTGCAGTCCCATTCGAGAGACTCTCTTCCAAGAAAATCATCGACTCTAAAGGGCTGATATAAATTCTATCAACACTTGTGACATGCACAATAACATTAGCTGAGATACTACAAATACGACCAAACATGTGGATGATGGTAGGAAGCTGTCTGGAAAAGTTTGGAGTATAGGACCCATCAACACAAATTCAAGAGGGAATCTGGGAACTCGAAAAGCCTCACCTTAACACCAGGCCAGTATTGTTAAACAAAGCTGGAGAATACTATGAAGGAGAATATGGCAACATGACTCTTCCTATAGAATTTCAAGGTGTCACCACCATGGAAATTCTTGATAGTGGAGCAGCTAGAGTAGCCATAGCTATAAAAGAAACCTAGAAAAAATGGGAAATCCAGTTCTAAGAGCAACACAAATGAAACTTCAACTCCCAGATGGATATATGGAGAAACCCCTAGGTCTTCTAGAGAAAGTAATTGTCACCTCTTGCGGAATTGAATATGAGCATACATTTTCCATTGTTGATTTTGGCAAGAAGAACAACTATGACATCATACTTGGAAGACCATTCATGAGTCAGTTAAAAATGGTCCAAGATTGGGGGTATGACCATATATACATGAGAAACATGGAAACAACAACCAGGATAAACCTAAAAGACCATAGTTACAAGGGTGTGACAAGGACTCTTGATGAAGAATTTGATTCATCTACATTAGCCGGATCTGAACTTCCAGGATGGTTAGGACAGTCCAAACAGTTATGGATGTGCGGGGCTTTAGATTGTGGAAGCTCAAAGTGCAAAGAGTGTATCCTAGAAAGGGATTTAGAAAAAAAATACTACATCCCAAAACCCTTTCCAGAGGAAGAACTAGAGCCTCTAGGATGGGAACACATTCTGGCAACATTGGATGTGTGCGCAATGACTGACGTCCCACAACAAAGTTCTGTGACAAGAATGGCTATGATGTGATATCATATTACATGGTCAATGTAGTTGAGGGAGGGGGTGAGTCAAGCCTTGAATGAACCCAAAATGAGAAAACAAGACAAAGAAGGAGAGGAAAAGTTGTTTTACAACTCTTTAGAGAATTTCAAATCTAATAACGATGTGGATGATGAATGCTCGAACAACCCTAGCGACCAAGAAGAGACCATAACGGATGTCAAATTTTATGACTTTCCAAATCAAAAACCCAAAAGGCAACAACATTATACAAAGAAAAGAGCCTTACACATGGCCATACAAAATCCGATGCCAAGAGTAAAAGGTAAAATACGATTCTTGATGCTTGTAAAGGCAGAAGATTGTGTAAAAGATACAATCTCAGGTCAATTCACAAAAACGCAGGATAAAAACAAAAGAGGATATTAGAATCTTGAGGAAACAATTGCAAAATACTAAAAAATAAACAAAACAAAACAAACTAAAAGAATCGCGGATGAATGAGTTTGAGGAACCAAAATGGACCAGGATCGAGCGTAAAAAGAAATACGAAGAACTCAAGAGCACATTAAATAAAGTATGGACAACAGCGATAGAAAGTGAGGAAGAAGAGAGCACCAAGAAACAAAAGATGAATGTCCCTTCCCACTATTGGAAATTCACTATCCAGGATAGGAAGATAGTGATGACTCAACCAATAAGGGAGGAAAAAGGAAATGAATCATATGCTGGCCTAGAAAATGCAAAACAAATAGACCTAGTAGGACCTGGGGACTACAAGACCGGTCTACATAGCAATGGATTTGAGCACAGAAGAAGAGGAGTTGCTCATCCAAATCCTCAAGAAGCATAGAGATGTTTTTGCATGGTCATACAAAAACCTCAAGGGAGTGAATCCGTTGATATGTCAACACACGATTCCCTTGAAACCTCGTGCCAAACCTTGCAAAATGTTAACCCTCACAGACACCCTATCACCTTTGATGGACGCCTTATCATTTATTTGAGTCATGGACAGGGCTTGTTGGTCCAATAGTTGAGTAGTTGATCACCGATGAGAGGTGCACCACTTATCCCATTTTCACATGATTTTTACTATGACCGGCCATTGTGGACTCCCATGTGTGAATGGGTCAAAATCTTATAAAAGGTATAATTTGACCTAAAATCCTCATTCTTTGAGGTGCAAGCTAAGGAGTGCTCTTGCTCTACCTCTATCTCCTTCTCCTTCGTGTACTCACGGTGTGTGTGTGTGTGTGTGTGTGTGTGTGTGTGTGTGTGTGTGTGTGTGTGTGTGTGTGTGTGTGTGTGTGTGGGTGTGTGTGTGTGTGTGTGTGTGTGTGTTTGTGTGTGTATGCTTGAGAGAGAGAGAGAGAGAGCATTGCGACGGCATTGACGGTTGAGCGCAGCGACGGTGGAGGCTCCTTCTTCTTCACAGCACAGGATCCTTCACGACGGAAAGCATTGACGGTGAGTTACACACCACTACCTTTTTGAGCTTGCTAAGACTGTCTAGTTGTGTGCTTGCAGACATTCGTGGCTCGCACACGGTGTTTGGCAAGTTCCTTGCATCTGACACATGCGGCAAAGTGCACATTTTTGGCATCTCTTCCGTGGGATTGCCTTGCACTAAGCTTGAGGAGGACTCAATGCCACCTTTGGAAGCCTTTCTTTCATCTGTTTTCAGCTTTTGTCTGAGTTTGTGTAGATCTGTTAGTGGCTGTAATGTGCAGGTTTTTGTTAGATCTGCTAAGTTATGTAATGTACAGGTGTTATCAAGTCTATTAGTTAGTGTATAGTTCTGTAATGTGCAGGAGACAGTGTGAAGGTTGACTATTCTGTAAGTATATAGTTTACCGTGTTAGGTAGTGTGTGAGTAGAGATAATTAGTGTTAATTAGCTATATTAGTTGTAGGCAGGTTATACAAATCTGCCAGGGACAGTTGTGTGTGCGCGTGAGCTCAGTGTCCACGCATAGCATTGTCCACAGAAAAGTTTTTTTCAAAAAGAATTTAAAAAAAAAAAAAAAAGTTAAAAAAACGCTCGAAAATTTTGAGACCAAAAAGAAAATTAAAAATAAAAGAAATCATATTTTAAAAGGAAAGATCGGGATCATTTTCCTAGTCCAAGCCTAAGTCCTCAGTCTTAGGATATAGTATACGCACTACTATATATATAAAGACTAGCACCTCAAGTGAGGGGAGGCCATGTGGGACAAGTCTTTCAAGTCCTCCACCATTTCCTTCACACTTACCCCTTGAACTTAGGGTTGTAAAGCATGGCACATTTTTCTAACCAAGACGCTCATCTTGAGCTATCACATGCCATATTCCGTGACTTGGTTAGAAAAAAGGACCAAAAGTAACAAAAAGAATTGGGTTGTAAACACCTAAAAAACTAGGTGAGCGGCCTTCACGAGCACTCATCAACACTTTTAGAGTGTTGAGGTCACATGCAGCTATGCTCTAGTTGTGTGCTAGAGGATGATCGCATGAAGAGTGTCTCCATTTATGCGTGTAAGGTCTCTACCTGCCCTAGAAAAGGATTACCTATGTAAAATTTTAAGCCTAAATATCAGTCTGGCAAAAGATGCCATTTTTAGCAGGTTTCAATGATCAGATGTCATTTTTGTGTTGTCATCCTTGTAGAACTTTTAATTGTGGTCAAATTCAATTTTTGTGAAAAATTTCCAAAAATAGAAAGTTTTTGACCCCCGATATGGTCTAGGGTCGAGCGGCTCGTCAAATTGTGCACCGACCCACGTTTCCTTAAAAATAGGTATGGACGTCGAAGGCTACTATTTATGGCAGGCAGTCGTATCTGTTACCTACAGATCTGTCTTGAGTTAGCAAGTTTCAGAATTTAATTTGGGTTAGTATAAGTCTAGTTAGCCTAAGGTTAGCATTTTCTAAGGTATGTATGGCATTAATGTGGATGTGCATGCATGGGTATGCATGGTCATGGATGTGCATGCATGGTCATGGGTATGCATGGGCATGTGTCCCCATCATGTATGGCCATGGGTCATGTGTATAGCTAGTCTTGTGACAAGTGTTAGGTTAGGCATGGAAAGTGTAGCATGGGAACTAAGCATGGCCTAGATAGGGTAGAGCATGGGCCAAAGAGTGAGGTGTGGGCAATGGAGCATGGGCCTAGGACACAACACCCCCTCATTATAGCAAGAAGCTAGCACTACCTCCTCTTGTAGGACTCAATTTGTGTGTGTGTGTGTGTGTGTGTGTGTGTGTGTGTGTGTGTGTGTGTGTGTGTGTGTGTGTGTGTGTGACAGAGAGAGAGAGAGAATGAGCATAGGAAAGTGGAATGGGCAAGTGAGAACACCTCACTAAGGAATCCCACACTTGGCACGGCACTTGGAGGTGTGTGTGTGTGTGTGTGTGTGTGTGTGTGTGTGTGTGTGTGTGCAAAACTTCTAAATCTATTTATAGCAAGAGAAATTGACCCTCACTTGGAGGTGTGTGTGTGTGTGTGTGTGTGTGTGTGTGTGTGTGTGTGCAAAACTTGGAGGTGTGTGTGTGTGCAAAACTTCTAAATCTATTTATAGCAAGAGAAATTGACCCTCCTTCAGGGGGCCTATATAAGTGTAGCTCACCCCTCTCTAGTGGACACACAACCCCCAAGTCTTACAAGAAAGTGCTGCTACCAGAGCTTCCATTGGAGGAGCTTACCTACATCAATTAGCACACATAAGGAGGCTTAATCAAGGTATTAAAAATTAATTAATCAAGGCTTAATTAGCACACATAAGGTGATTAATACAAGTTATGTTACTCTAATTGCTCCATAGCCTCTTCTCTCTAGAGGACCTATGTTGAGCCTACCCTATTCTATTAATTCTGCTAGTTGGTTACGACATAATTTATAGACTCTTACCTATTAATCATTCCATTCCTTGCCGGATTAAGGAGCACTAAAGCTACCCTAATCTCTCAAGGAGATCTAATTCCCTTAATTATGTATAATTAATGTTTAATTGTTTTCTACTCACTTATGTGATTTTAGTACACGATTAAGAAGGAATTAATCTTCCCTCTATGTTCAAGCTAATACATGATTAAAGGGTGAAATCAATCTCCCTTTGTTTTAAATTTCTGCATGATTATACCCTTGTGCATTAAAGATTATGTATGATTAGAGTTCTATTTGCACTAATCTAATTACACATATTTATGCATGGTAAAGTAGATTTTGATATTCTCTTTTACCCAAGTCTATGCATGGTTATGGGCATACATTGTGCATAGTATTGATGAGTCAAAAGTGATGCATGGATGTGATTCCTATATTGCATAGTTGGATGTAATTATGGTAATATTATGGTAAAGATTATGCATGTGTGTTTATGGTAAGCTTGTTTTCTTTATTCATGGTCAAGTGACTAATTAGGGAAGAATTACCCTCCTTTCTATCTAACGTTAGATACCTAATTAGGGAAAGAATTATCTTACTCTAAATCACTGGTGCATGATAGCATGTCGACTATTCTTAGCTAGTTTCCCCCTTGTCAATATTGCTTTATACAAGTTTGTGTGTGATTAGCCATCAACTTCTACTTGAGGAAATCTATGGCTTAAAAGCATTTCATTGCACTCTCCTAGATGTAGAGTATTGTTATGAGTAAGATTAGGTACTCTCTCCTTGTGGATGCCTAATCATTGTTGATATGGTTACTTGATACCATATTTTAGCTCTTCTTTCTTCGGAGTTTTTCTAACCCAAGGTAGTGAGATATGGCCCCCAAGAAGACACGTTTTGGTGGTGCTAATGACCGCGAAGCAGGAACTAGCAACATGGCAAACAATGGTAAAGCAACGATGAGAGAGGAAAATCCGGCCATCTCACCAGGCATCGAAGAGGAAATTCAAGAGGTGGGATGGGTTTCATTTTGTATTTTACATAAGCATCGCATTAAGATAACTTTAGGAATGTTTAAACTCCCCAAAATATGTTGGAAATCCAATTAAGACAACGGCATTAGTATTTTAAAGGTTTTATTTAAATTTAAGTTTGAAGTAAATAGGAAAGAAATGCTTTATGGAAAGACTATTTTGAGGTAGGAAAGAATGGTTGTTAGAAAAAACTATCTCAAACAAGTTTATTCATTATTTCAATGTCGACTTAGTCTGAACACCCTACTGATCACAGGGTGGTAGCTCGCGAAGTTATCGCAGGAGCTAAATCCACGACTTTCTTTCTATGCGGTGGATATATCCATGGCTTGCTTTCTATGCGGTGGATACATGATTTTACCCCAAGAGTTACTCCATGAATTGGGTGAATCATGGACTGGTTGTATGGGCGGCTAGTTGACAACGGGTGTAGTTAACACTCGTTGGAGGTCCTCACAACTCCAGGACATTGGAATTTTTTATGAAGTATTGTTTGTTGAGTACTTTTTCCCAAGAAAGATATGTTTTGGGTGCCGATTTGACAATGTTTGAAGGGCTATCTTAACGTGATGGAAACCATAAAAAGGAGCCCTAAGTGTTGAACAACAATGTGTTAGTAATTAGGCCACACAAAGACTCTGTGTGAGTGCGGGGTGGAAAGTGGGGGCTTGGCTTAGGTTGCCAAAGCCTACGAGACGGGGGGGTCTCGATCAGTCGGGAACTCTCTGCCCTTTGCAATGAGAGTACGAAATTAGATATCTCATTACGCCAGAACGGAAGGAACTCGATGTACATGCCTCTAAAAGCTACAAGGAAAAAGGCACCGAGGTTACTTCTTCTCCTGGAAAATGAGAATAGGTCTGATAATACGTAATTACACTTCCTCTGTGGGGAGGAGCTAGACTCCTTTTACTAGTGGCTTGGACTCAACTCACTAAGTGATGAGAGACCATCCACTGGTCTTCTTCTTCTTAGCCAATTTTTATTTGCTTTTGCATAGGATCTAGCGACCGTCAAGTGTCCTCCAGTTTCGTCACGGTGAGATGGGGAGGGGACCTCACAACTGGTATCAGAGCTTAGGATTCAGAGCCTAGGTTAGTTTGGAAAAATTCATTCTTTCTGAAAATTTTAAAAACAAGAAAATTGGGATAGCTAATCCAAGGCTCATGTGTCGATATTTCAGGAAGATCCTATGGTTGAATATCGTAAATTCCAAGTCTTCGAACTTTTTTGCTAGAGTGCCTGTCGTTCTCCAAACTATCTTTTCCGACGGAGCGTGATGGAGCTACTGATGAAGGCTCACACTCCTCATTCAACTTGGATAGATAAAGGCTGGGAGCTCGAATGGAGCAATGAAGACGGGACTTATTACATCAATGCTTGGAAGCTGGGATGTCTTACCACGGACTTAAAGAAACTACGCTGGGCAAAGGAATTGAGAGTAGTTCAGTTGTACTACTTCTTGGGTACAAACTCGAGTATCATTGTTCCTACTTATCCAGGAGGCACGAGGAAACCCCTAGACGAATCGGTATGGGAGAAAGTGGTGGAGATAATTCCATATCAAAGGATCATAACTTTTTCTATTCCTCAGAATACCCCTAAGAATATGGATCTTGTAATTTACTTCCCGATTTCAAATGAGTATAGGAACTTTTATACCTATGAGTTAGAAGATTGTAGAGATGTGACTACAAACACCCATCGTTTGTATCACCATATTCCAAGTCAGCCAGCTATGCAATTTCTTTAGATGCTGCAAAAAATTGTAATACTTTAGCATGAGATACCCTAAGCCTTTTTTGTAAGGCTATCCTTGTAAATATTCACTTTATGAATAAAGAATCAAGTCTTTTGAATTGAGTATCTTGATCTTGTTTCTATTCTAAAGTTGAATTCCTCATAGACTATGGAAGTACTCATTCATTTCTATCTCCTAGATGCATGAGAAAGTTAAAGCTAAGCCAATATCCTGCAAATAGACTAGTAGTAGAACTAGCTAATGGGAAGAAAGTGTTATCTCAACACTCCGCAGGATTAATAGATTTTGAATTAGGGGGTTATGCTACTTCTGCGCAGTTTCGTACTTTACCTTTAGGAATTTATGATAGAATTTTAGGAATGGACTGGTTGAAAAAGAACCAAGCCCATATTCATTGTGCTCAGGGAAACTTTACGTTCATAGATAACGTTGGGAATGAAGTTCTAGTTCAAGGGAAAAATGGGATGCCCAAGGCTCATTTAGTGAAAGCCAGTAGACTTCTAAATAGACTTAAGAAGGGACAGTAGATTTACGCTGTGAAGCTCAACAAGGTGAAACAATCGGATTCAAATTTTTGCCCAGAGTGGTTGAGAGAATATGCCGATGTTTTCCCAGAAGACTTGACCAATCTACCATCATATCGTGAAGTAGACCATGAAATAGAAACTATACCAGGGTGTGAACCTGTTTCTAAGAGACCGTACAAGATGTCTTTACTAGAAGCTATAGAACTTAAAGAATAGCTTAGGCAACTGATCAACCAATGGTTCATTATACCTAGTACTTCTCCTTGGGGTGCACCAGTTCTTTTTCAAAAGAAGAAGGATGGATATTTGCGGCTATGCATAGATTATTGTGGACTTAACCAAGTGACTGTCAAGAACAAGTATCCAATTCCAAGAATTGACAAATTGTTAGATAGACTCCATGGATCCAAGATCTTTTCAAAGATTGATCTTCAATCAGAATCAAAGAATCAGACATACCAAAGACAACTTTTAATACTAGGTATGGGCATTATGAATTCACAGTTATGTCCTTTGGTCTTACAAATGCACCTACAAGCTTCAATCGACTAATGCAGGATATCTTTAGACCTTACTTGGATGACTTTGTACTAGTCTTTTTTGATGATATTTTGGTTTACTCTAAAGACAAATCAGAGCATGAAGAACATGTCTGGAAAGTGTTGGAAATCTACGTCAACATCTGCTTTATGCTAAGGAAAGCAAGTGTACTTTCTGTACTCCCCAAGTTAGTTATTTAGGTTTCATTATATCCATCGATGAAATTTCAGTTGATCCAGAGAAGATCAAGGATATAGTGGATTGGCCTCAGCCTTCTTCTATCAATGAAGTCAGAGGATCTCTTGGAATTACAGGGTGGTACAAGATTTTTGTCAAAGATCATGCTCTTATTGCAAAAGCTTTGATGGAATTTCTAAAGAAAGGAATGTGAATCAATTGGAAAGCAGAGCACGAAGCTAGTTTTGTAGAGTTAAAGAGATATTTAGAGTCTTCTCTTGTTTTAAAGCTTCCAGATTTCAGTAAGGATTTTGAAGTTGTGACCGACGCCGGCGGAAGTCTTGCCTTAGGAGGAGTTCTTACTCAAGAAGGGAGACTTGTAGCTTTCACCGCTCGCAAACTCAGAGATCATGAGAAGAACTATCTGCCTCACGATCTAGAACTTCTCGCTGTCATCCATGCATTAAAGCTATGGAGACATTATCTTTTTGGTTGCAAATTTCAGCTAGTTACCGACCACAAGAGCTTAAAGTGGATCTTTACACAACCCAACCTCAACATGAGAAAGAGGAGGTGGATTGAACTTCTTCAAGAGTACGATTTTGATATCAAGTACCAACCTGGGAAGGACAATGTAGTTACAGATGGACTCAGTCGTAAGTCTTTCCTCAATGCTATCTCTATACCCAATAATCCTATTCTAGAAATGATTAGAGAAGCTTATTCAAATGATCCAGGGTATCAGCGACTGTTAGCACAGATTCAACAAGATGAAGGATCTAAAGTAACTTGTAGACCGTCTAAAGACTATTCTCTTCAAGGGGAATTTCTTTATCTTGGTCAAAGACTTTATGTACCTAAGGATCCAACACTAAAGAAAGTAATTTTATTTGAGGCTCATGATAGCCCGACTTCTGGAAATCCAGGCTAAGCAAAAACCTTGAACGCGGTTAGAAGAAGTTATTATTGGCCAGCAATGAAAGGTGATGTTCTTCGTTACGTAAAGCAGTGTTTATCTTATCATCGAATTAAAGCCGAGCCAATCAAGCTTCCCGGACAACTCAAACCTCTTGATATACCTCAAATGAAATGGGAGTGTGTGAGTATGGATTTTGTCATCGGATTACCTCCTGTTGGAGGCTACGATTTTGTATTTGTGGTTGTCGATATTCTCACTAAGGTGGCTCACTTGATACCTGTCAAGACAACCTACAGTGCTTCTGACTTCACTAGGTTTTTCATCAAGGAAATCTTTAGACTTCACGGGTTACCCAGAAGAATCGTTAGCGATAGAGATGTGAAGTTTACTTTGAAGTTTTGGACTTCTCTTTTTCAAGAAATTAGAACTCAGCTATGCTTTAGTACAACATATCATCCTCAAATCGATGGCCCGACTGAAAGGGTAAACCAAGTAATTAAAGATATTCTTAGAGATTACTGTTCACAAGAGCCAAGAAAATGGATTCAATATCTTCTTTTAGTAGAATATGCTTATAATTCTTTCAATCATAGAAGCATAGGAATGTCACCATTCAAGGCACTCTATGGACAAGAGTGTATAGCTCCACTAAAATTTTCTGATTCAACTATTAAAGTGGAGGCCTCAAAGCAAATGTTAGAAGACATGGAAGTGCAGACTAGAGCAATTCGCAAGGATATTCAAGCAACTTAGGATAGACAAAAACATTATGGCGACAAGAAAAGGTCTGAAAGAACTTTTAAGTTAGGGGATAAGGTATTTCTTAGGGTTAAACCCAAGCGAAGTAATCTATCCTTGGGAAAATTCAAGAAGCTTAGCTCAAGATAATGTGGACCTTATGAGATTGTAAAGGTTGTAAGTAACCAAGCTTACAAGTTGCAGTTACCCTCAAACCTTAAAGTTCATGATGTTTTTCACATGAGTTTGCTTAAACCCTATATTCCCAATCCGATCATCTTGTAGATGCAGAACAAGTTGTTATTCCTACTCAAGGCGTTCTCGAGCTACAACCTGATTATATCCTTGAGTTGCGGGAAAGAAAACTAAGGAATAGAAACATCATCGAACATCTAATCAAGTGGAAGGACTTTTCAGAAGAAGACGCAACGTGGGAAGATCAACTAACGCTTCACAGGGATTACCCAGACTTACCCTTGAGATGAGGGCATCTCAATTCTTTCACGTTGGGTAGAATGTAATGTCTCTACCTGCCCTAGAAAAGGGTTACCTATGTAAAATTTTAAGCCCAAATATCAATTTGGCAAAAAGATGCTATTTTTAGCAGGTTTCAGTGAGATCATATGTCATTTTTGTGTTGTGATCCTTGTGAACTTTTAATTTTGATCTAATTCAATTTTTTGAAAATTTCCAAAAATAGAAAGTTTTTGACCCCTGGTATGGCCTAGGGTCGGCCGGCTCGTCAAACTGTGCACCGACCCAAGTTTCCTTAAAAATAGGGTCCGGACGCCAAAGGTTGCTATTTATGGCAAGTAGTCATATTTGTTACCTGCAGGTCTGTCTCAAGTTAGCAAGTTTCAAAATTTAATTTGGGTTAGTATAAGTCTAGTTAGCCTAAGGTTAGCATTTTCTAAGGTATGTATGGCATGAATGTGGATGTGCATGCATGGGTATGCATGGTCATGGATGTGCATGCATGGTTGTCGGTATGCATGAGCATGTGTCTCCATCATGTATGGCCATGGGTCATGTGCAGAGATAGTCTTGTAGCAAGTGTTAGGTTAGGCATGGAAAGTGTAGCATGGGAACTGAGCATGGCCTAGATAGGGTAGAGCATGGGCCAAAGAGTGAGGTGTGGGAAATGGAGCATGGGCCTAGGACACCACACCCCCTCATTATAGCAAAAAGCTAGAGCTACCTCCTCCTGTAGGACTCAATTTGTGTGTGTGTGTGTGTGTGTGTGTGTGTGTGTGTGTGTGTGTGTGTGTGTGTGTGTGTGTGTGTGTGTGTGTGTGTGTGTGTGTGTGTGAGAGAGAGAGAGAGAGAGAGAGAGAGAGAGAATGAGCATAGGAAAGTGGAATGGCCAAGTGAGGACACCTCACTAGGGAATCGCACACTTGGCATGGCACTAGAGGTGTGTGTGTGTGTGTGTGTCTGTGTGTGTGTGTGTGTGTGTGTGTGTGTGTGTGTGTGTGTGTGTGTGTGTGTGTGTGAACCTTCTAAATCCATTTATAGCAAGAGAAATCGACCCTCCTTGAGGGGGATGCCTATATAAGTGTAGCTCACCCCTCTCTAGCGGGCACACAACCCCCAAGTCTTACAAGAAAGTGTTGCTCTGCCAGAGCTTCCATTGGAGGAGCTTACCTACATCAATTAGCATAGATAAGGAGGCTTAATCGAGGTGATTAATTCAAGTTATGTTACTCTAATTTCTCCATAGCCTCTTCTCTCTGGAGGACCTATGTTGAGCCTACCCTATTCTATTAATTCAGTTAGTTGGTTACATCATAATTTATAGACTCTTACCTATTAATCATTCCCCTCCTTGTTGGATTAAGGAGCACTAAAGCTACCCTAATCTCTCAAGGAGACCTAATTCCCTTAATTATTCATAATTAATGTTTAATTGTTTCCTACCCACTTATGTGATTTTAGTACATGATTAAGAAGGAATTAATCCTCCCTCTATGTTCTAGCTAATACATGATTAAAGGGTGAAATCAATCTCCCTTTGTGCATTAAATTTCTGCATGATTATGTTCCCTTGTGCATTAAAGATTATGTATGATTAGAGTTCTATTTGCATTAATCTAATTACGGATATTTATGCATGGTAAAGTAGATTTTGATCTTCTCTTTTACCCAAGTCTATGCATGGTTATGGGCATACATTGTGCATAGTATTGATGAGTCAAAAGTGGTGCATGGATGTGATTCCTATATTTCATATGGGGGATGTAATTATGGTAATATTATGGTAAAGATTATGCATGTGTGTTTATGGTAAGCTTCTTTTCTTCATTCATGGTCAAGTGACTAATTAGGGAAGAATTACCCTCCTTTCTATGTAACATTAGATATCTAATTAGGGAAAGAATTCTCTTAGTCTAAATCACTTGTGCATAACAGCATGTCTACTATTCTTAGCTAGTTTCCCCCTTGTCAATGTTGCTTTACACAAGTTTATGTGTGATTAGCCATCAACTTCTACTGGAGGAAAGCTATTGCTTAAAAGCATTTCATTGCACTCTCCTAGATGTAGAGTATTATTATGAGTAAGATTAGCTACTCTTTTTCCTAATCCTTGTGGATGCCTAATCATTGTTGATATGGTTACTTGATACCATATTTTATCTCTTCTTTCTTCGGTGCTTTTCTAACCCAAGGTAGTGAGATATGGCCCCCAAGAGGACACGTTTTGGTGGTGCTAATGACTGCAAGGCACTAACTAGCAACATGGCAAACAATGGTAAAGCACCAATGAGAGAGGAAAATCCGACCATCTCACGAGGCATCAAAGAGGAAATTCATGAGGTAGGATGGGTTTCATTTTGTATTTTACATAAGCATCGCATTACGATAACTTTAGGAATGTTTAAACTCCTTAAAATATGTTGGAAATCCAACGGAGACAACGGTATTAGTATTTTAAAGGATTTATTTAAATTTAAGTTTGAAGTAAATAGGAAAGAAATGCTTTATGAGAAGACCATTTTGAGGTAGGAAAGAATGGTTGTTAGGAAAAACTATCTCAAACAAGTTTCATTCATTATTCTAATGTTGACTTAGTGTGAACCCCTTACTGATCACAAGGTAGTAGCTCGCAAAGTTATCGCAAGAGCTAAATACACGACTTGCTTTCTATGCGGTGGATATGTCCATGTCTTGCTTTCTATGCGGTGGATACATGATTTTCCTCGGAGAGTTACTCCAAGAATTGGGTGAATCACGAACTGGTTGTATGGGTGGCCAGTTGACAACGGGTGGAGTAAACACTCGCTGGAGGTCCTCACGACTCCAGGACATTGGAATTTTTAATGAAGTATTGTTTGTTGAGTAATTTTTCCCAAGAAAGATATGTTTTGGTGCCGATTTGACAATGTTTGAAGGGCTGTCTTAACGAACTTGTGATGAAAACCATAAAAAGGAACCCTAAGTGTTGAACAGTAATGTGTTAGTAATTAGGCCACACAAAGACTCTGTGTGAGTGCGAGGTTAAAAGTGGAGACTTGGCTCAGGTTGCCAAAGCCTACGAGATGGGTGGTATCGATCAGTCGAAAACTCTCTGCCTTGTGCAATAGAGCACAAAATTAGATATCTCATTATGCCAGAACGGAAGGAACTCGGTGTACTTGCCTCTAAAAGCTATGGGGGAAAAGGAATTGAGGTTACTTCTCCTCCTAGAAGATGAGAATAGGTCCGATAATACGTAATTACGCTTCCCCTATGGGGCAGAGCTAGACTCCTTTCACTGGTGGCTTGGAATCAACTCACTAAGTGATGAGAGACCATCCAAGGGCTTCTTCTTCTTAGCCAATTTTTATTTGCTTCCGCATAGGATCTAGTGACTGTCAAGTGTCCTCCAGTTCCGTCAAGGTGAGACGGGGAGGGGACCTCACAATGTGGGCACTCATTATTCCTCCACATTAGGCTCTAGACCCACAGCGAGAATCCAAGTACCACTCAGGACCCACACATTGGATCTAGTGACTCTTCATCTGACTATGCCGTCATGAAAGGTTATTCAATGCCTAATCCTGATAGTTCAAGCCAAGACATGCATGAAATTGGCCCATGGTCCGGGCCGAGCGTGTTTAGCCGCTTGAAAGAGACTTTGAGTAGAGCCACTTGTTCCGAACATGGATCTAGCGATGTAAATGAAGGGGGTGGGGAAGTAAATGCACCATTTATGACCAACGTAGACCCCATGCTCCTAGAGAGTGTGCATGTAAATACTCCATTCATTGCACCCCTCACTCTTCAGAGCTATTCCCCTTCGATGTTATATTACCTGATGGTAGAAGCCTTGCTGAGGTGCAAGAGGTTAAGCGATATATCATTGCAGCAAGGGAAAAGGAAATCGAGATCCTATGCAAGGCAGAGCAACAAAGAGAGCTAAAGGCAAAGACCCCTATGTCAACATCCATGCAAGGCGAGCAATCGAGTGCTCCTGAATTAGCAACCACTAAGGGTCGACCTATAGAGAGCCACATTACATCTAGTTCAAAGGACACCCCTAGCACCTCAATCCTAGATGGAGCATTTCTAAATGAAAAATGAGAGAATGAACTACAAACGGAGACTTTAACCGACCTATACACAAGTCACACCTATCACGTGGGTTGGTTAGATGTCCTACAATCCACATCGGGTGCTACTAGCGTAGATGAGCAACAACGAAGAGTTTGTGATGTCATCCATAGGGTTATTGAGATGGAGAGGCAAAGGGATTCACATGCCTTCAATGGGTCTCATGAGATTCCTAGATACAGGGAAGGCTAAGCAACCAATTCTATCACAAATGGAGACTCCCTCGGTAAGCCCGATGGATCCTCCATATGTTGTTTTTCCAGGGGTCTCAGTATAATCTGAGACCATAAGTGATAGCTTTACCTTTCCAAGTTTAGATCATCTTTCTCTTAATGACACCATGGCTACCATGCCTACCCCAGTGATGGGCATGACAAAAAACATGCCATAGACCTCATTTATTAGTAAAGTGCCGCTACATGGTGGCCCAATTTCTACAACAGCACCTACAAGTGTGTATCAATCATATGCACCTATGGGTCCTCATGATCATATAGCTCCTACAACAGTAGGTCTACAAGTGTGTATCAATCATATGCATTTATGGGTCTTGATGCTCATGTAGCTCCTACCCCTCCCATTGTTTCAACAACTTATGCTCCACGACCACAACATCCAAGCCCTTATTTCAATGAGACCATACCAGCTAGCATCAGCATGTCACATCCCACATGTGCTATACCCAGGGCCACACAAATGAACTTTGGTCCACCACATGGCACAACATTGTACCCAGCTTGGAACCCAAGGGGTGCATATACGCCAAACCCAATGCCAACCCCCATTCCACATGCAGTCTTAAGAGCACCTGTCTCCACTATACCTGCTCACTTTGGTGACTTGGCAATATTTTCTCAAGCTATTGGTCGATCCATTGCTGAAAATATGTGTAACATGCCAGATAGAGAGCCTAGAAGTAAGGCAGTACAAACCGCCAAGCTCACACAAAAATTTAGTGGAGATGGGAATGTGAGAAAGCATATCGAAGTATTTGAACAAATATGTGATTCCCTAAGAGAACACAATGACATGCATAAGAGTAATGCTTTAAGCCTGACCTTGAGTGGGAAGGCCGGGGATTGATATAGAACCCTAAGGATGGAAGAAAAAAAGGTTTACCCTTCTCTTAGGAGACTGTTCTTGAAAGAGTACATACAAGAGGGAGTGCTTTGGGGTGTAGCCTCTTAGCTCTAGAAAGCCCATTGAGAGGAAGGAGAGTCCGTGAGAGACTATATTAGTCTCTTGAAGCATTTGAATTCTTCTTGTAATCTAAATGAGCACTTCAATAATAACCAATTGCTCGATAGATTCATTAGGGGACTACGACATGAGGATATCTACAACGCCCTAGGCATTAGAGGTATCACCACTTGGGAATCATTCACCACCAATGCGATCCAATTGTAGGACAACTCAATGATTCAAGGAGAGAGTGTCTGTTGAGCCTAAATCTACTAGCTCGTAAGCATCAGGGCATCAACCAATGACCCTAAAGCCTATTGCTAAAGAGCCAAAGATATCTTAGATGACTTTAGAAAATCTCATCAAGGCCATTCAAGAAAGTCTTAGAGACAATCGTGCTCCACAAAACGATCATATGTATCCAAGAAGGGAGCAACAATGGTGCTCAGTTTGCTATGGTCCGCATAGTACCAGTGAATGCCCTACGTTTAGAGTAAAATCTAATGGGAATTGCAATGCATGTGGGAGGTATGGTCATCAATCCAAGGATTGCATAGTATCTAAATACGTGATGGCCAATAGACTAACCTTAGCCTGGATGGACACACCTCCGTCACAACACCTGGTTCCTAGGGCCCAAAATGTTGTTCAAACAACACCCTACCACCTCCAGTGCTAGAACCGCAACCCCCACATATTTGAGAATCACTTATGTGAATCAAGTGGGCTGTGATTCATCTATTGCTTGTTTGGAAGGTTGTGAGTAAGGGTTAGACCGTAATATTGCCTATGGGATCGATGCACTTGAAGAAAGTCCACAATACTACATGGAGGACTATTGGGGACAAGTCAAACCTGTCTATCACAAGTAGCTTCTCTTGCGGCAAGAGACCACAATATCAATTTCACTGCCAAGAGACCACCTCTTCAATGCTATGAGTGTGGGGCTCCACATGTAGTCGAGTGTCCTATTAGACTACAAAAGAATGCCACACCAATGCAAACCAATCAAGCGAGCACATCTACAATGTTGATACTCATGTGTAATCAATGTGGCATAGATGATTTGATTGCCCATGTCTGAATAATCCAAATGCGCCATAATCTCGCCATTGAACTTAATTGAGGTTAGCGAGAGGAGCCATCACAAAGTACACTGTGGTACCAGTAAATGTACTCACACGATTGATGCTCCAAAACCAAAATTATATTCTTGAAGAAAGAGAAACAACATCAATTGCCCAATCTCAAAAGAAGAAGAAAACACGAAAGAAAAGATTGCAAAGGCCAGCGAAGTCAGACCCCAGTTCAATGACCAACATATGGACTGGTGACGACCCCGTATATATGAACGACACTGAATTGGATTCTGATTCAAATGAGACCATGGAGACTAAAACAACCACTAGAAAAGAGACAAACAAGGAATATTGTCATGAGCCACAATGGCCAGGACTCAAAAATAAGATAGGAACTTACCCAAACCCTATAGAGGAGATTGAGCAAGTCAAGCAATTAATGGGTTTGGTAGAAGAGACCCAAAGGGATCTAGAGCCATCACCTTCGCAGATCCAAATTATCGACACAGTGTTCCCTACACAAAATCAACCTCACCAAGACCATAGACCACTAGCCATACCTAGTGTCATCCAAGAACAAAGTGACTTTAAGTCATGGGAAAGTGGATGTACTCCCTTCCTCTTGGAGAGAATGTTTACAGAGGGATTACCTGACCCTATCAAAGAAATAAAGATCCCATCTTCCCCATGTCAAGGGACTGAAGCCCAAAAAGTGTCGTTAAATATTTTCAAATTGATGGATTTCATTGCTTCAAAAGTTAGAACCACCACCATGTCCAAACTATATGGAGACCCCGAGCTATTCTTAGCTCTTCAAGATTTTCTTGATGGAGAACTGAAAGTCAGGCTATCGCAATTTGCACAGATGGATCGAGCTAGGGAGGTGCCAATAGATGAGGAACACTTAGATCCACAACCCAACCTAGACGAGAACTTTGTTGTTGAAATACATGTTAACAAGTTGGGGCAATACTTTGAAGGCGATGAATCCAATGCGACCATACCAATCACTACCAAGGGATTAACTGTGAAGGGAATCCTTGATGGTGATGTTGGGGTTAGCATTGTAACTCACCTTGGGACTACAAACATAGTGGTAAATATGGCCAATGGGACTATTGTTAAGCCTATTGGGATGCTAGAAGATCTCACGATCAAGGTCTTTGGACACAAAATAAGGCATACCTTCATTGTTATGGATTTTTTCAAGCACACAATGTCATCTAAGGTCATCTTAGGATGTCCTTTCATGAGGGAAGCAAAAATGGTGCATGGCTGGTCTAAAAACCATGTCTACTTGCAGCTCCAAGACTCTGTCATTCAAGTTGATCTTGTAATTGGTCAAGCACATCCTATAGGGAATAGATTTAATTGATCATAGATCTAACATCACAATGCACTTGGCCCCATTACAGTATTGTTACACGTGTAAAAAGGATGCTGATGTTGGGGAAGATTCTCCTTATATGGATGTTTACTTGGGATGATTGAGTCTAACAATGTGGCCATAAACACTTGGGTAAATAGGGGGGTGACGTGGGTAACACCTGAGGGGGATGAAATGCCACAACTCGTATCTTTAAATATAATAGGAGCAATGCATATAGTTTTTAATGACCTACCAAATGAAGGCTTGGCTGACATTGGAATCAGTAGCATCTCAAAAGGCAATCCCTCTAAGGCCCCCATAGCACCTTCCACATTGAATAACTTCATTGCACTTGGCCATTTTACTTTCCAAATTTTGTAAATACTCTTTAGTCACTTCTCTTCTGACCTATTCACCTTGAACCATAATTTGATGAGCAGAGTAAAGTAGCTTGCTTTGTAAGTCAGCTAGTTATATATTCCCAATGTTGTGGGAAGCTCAAAAATTTTGTATTTGGGCCAATGACATCCATCTCTATCCCCACATCAAGCATTGATAATTGCATAGAATTTTTGAGACTCTATTGATCAATAGCTTTTAATTAGATTCAAACTATTTTGCACCACGTCTTTATAGCACAAGTTCACATCACCCCAAAAAATATACTATCTTGGAGATCCCTTTGTTATTCACCCTTTTGAAAACTTCCCTCCAAAAGTTTTTCAAAGAACCTCCTCCTAGCTTGGAGAGCCAAGGGGAACACTATAAGATGGAACACTTGAAATATTTGAAGGTCTTCCCTCTTCCAATGTTGATCCTACTTTGCTCCACTATCATGCAACCCCCTAGTTTCAAAGACATCTAGGTTGGAGAAACATGGCATGTGGAAAGGAGATCTCAAGTTGTTATATTTTGAGGATCACATAAGCCCCCACATTGCCTTGAGGTCCTCATATTCTTTTTATTTTTAGGCCATACATGTGATGCATGCATGTTTACTCTATTGTTGTGATCGATGTTGGACATAACTTTTTCTTAATCATTGTGTAAGCTCCCTATATCAGGCTTTAGGTGACTTCTTGTTACATGCTCCCTCTTGTTTAATTATAAGCATTCTTTGTGATGTGTGCATGTGGGCCTGATATATTGGCAAGCTTATAGAGGTTAATGTGTAATAGATGCAAAAGTACATGTCACCAATAATTGCTTCTACAAGGATTCTGGTATTGTGCCTCAAAATCTCATCAAGCCTCAGCCTTCCTATGGAGTTAACCTATAGTCAAAGCTTTTGGGAACCATGAAGTCTCAAATTTAGCAACGAGGATGGGGTTTGTTGTCAGAAGTTCACATTTGAAGGCATTTCTCTAAGGAGATGCAAGAAGTAGAACATGTCTAGGTGGGAGGCTATATTGGTGTACAAGAGGCTAGTGTATTTCTTGAACTAGCCAACAAGCTAGAGGAGTCAATCTTATGCTTTATGGACTCCACCATATTAAATATTAAAATATCTATGATGCACCAATCAACTTCCAAAGATATATCCCTTAGATCCACCCACATCTTTGCTCTTCCCTTGTTGGTGTCGCAAGGGCTATATATGGTAATGGTGTTGGTGAGATATTGACCAGCCTACTTACTGCTTAACCCCAGGACTCTCCTTGAGGCATGATTCGTGAATCAGCACTTGCAATTCTAGATCCCTATCTACAATAGTGAGTACAAGTGGTCCCTCCTCATAAATCACAAGCCTTTTCTCTACAGCTCGTTTTCTGCAACTGGGAGTGTCCAAGTGATGCTTCTTGGATCGCCCATCAATTTGTGGTTGACTTTCTTACCTTGTCCCAAAAAAGAGTGCTCATTTTTGGCAATTTGATGCCCTTCACATTCCAAGACTAATATATAGTCCCTCCATCATTGAGAAAGTGGGACAAACTCCTGTACTTTTGGAAAAACTTGCTCTTTATTCTCCCTTGTGTTGTCTTCCTCCATGTCACATTGATGAGAGCCTTCGTCCTTTTTGCGGCCATCCAAAACAATAACCAATTGGGAAGTAGACAAAGTTTGAAGTATTCAAGTTCAATGGATCGTTAGCATGAAGCACCTCAACGAAGTTTCCTAGAGCAATAGGAGATTTTAGACTCTCAGATGACATGATATGAAAGAAAATGAGTGGGAGTGGCCTTTTGTTTTCTTACATGATATGAAGGAAAATGTGGAAGTGAGAGTGGCTTTTTTGTTGTTAACCACCACTCCTTACTTTCTTGTGTCAACAATCCTCTCCCACAAACAAAAGCCTTACTTTTCACTTGAAACATCCCTTCCACAAAGCAAACGCAACTTTAAGGTGCCATTTTTGTTTGATTGATGGAAACACACACACACACATGTGCACGCATGCAATGTGTGCATGCATGCACACACACACATGTGTGCACACCAAAAGGATTTGGCATACTTGGTCACTTTTACACCCCCGGCACATTCTCGATAACCATCTCTCGCTTCATGGACCAAGCACTCCTCCACATCGACCTCCGCCAGCACATCCATAGCACACTGCTCATCCACCAACGGAATCCCTTCTATTGGAGAGTCTAACCCTCGCATCACCTGTATCCTGGTCAAATCTTTGTCCATAAGCACCTACATACCTTCACCCATGGCAACTTTGGCATCATCAAAGCACCAATCAACTTCTCTTTCAAGGCATACCTGATCCAAAGAACCTGTATCCATAGCATCACCATTGCAGTCCCTAGACAATTCCAGGTGCTCCTCCCTCTAGTCAGCATCCAGCACATCATGAGCATCAAAAATATGCCCAATCCCCTTGGTTTTTGCTTCATCATCACCCTCTTGTCGATTTGATAGGACAAACTGGCTATCATAAGTGCAACCTTACCCTTTTCTACATAGCTCCGAACCATGTGCACCGCAACAACACTTGCAACCGCAACCCCCATCAGCATGGTCACCAACATAGCATTGCATGCCCTCTTTGATAGCCTATCCTCTTCCATTTTCTTTGGCACCTCAACTTGCCCTTTTTCCACATTGTCAACCATCATGTTAACAGATACACAACAAGGTAGCTTTACCTTTACCAGCACATAACTATTAGACTCGGTCTCCTCGCCATAGGATGTGAACTCATCCACTCTATCTTCCTCGCTTCTTTCCCAGAATCTTGAGTTTGTATCTTTGCCATCATCAGCACTATATACCGATTTTGCATATGTACCTTTGTCTGCTTGTTGTTCCACAAAAGCATAGCTTTGGAAACTTTCTTCATCTTCTTCCGGAAACTTGGCATCCACAACTTGGCCATATTCTTCTATCTCTTCATGCGAGCTTCATGCACTTTCTTCCAAAAATGGCTTTACCTCTTCAAGCTTTTCTTGGTACTCAACATCGGCTACCTCTTTTCACACTAGTTCTCTTCGACAAGAGCCTTATCCTTGTTGACAAGCTCACTCACCACCACTGGCACAGTTACTCTATAGACTAGAAACCTCCAAGGAGCATAATTAACCATTGGTCTTACCTCAGTCGGTTTTGCACTCTGAACAACTGGCAATACCTTTGGTTGAACCATATAACTCCCCGCTAGCATCACAATAGGCATATAATTTGTAGGCTTTAACAAGCCCAGCTCTAGCTTTTGCTTCACCTTTCTGCTCTTCTTCACTTTGGTCAAATAGACCGTATCATCATAGGTATCCGCATTATATTCGACCTTTTCTTTGATTTTTGGATGCAAGCACTTGAGAAACTTCAACAACTTCAGGTAGTGGTTGCCTTTCACCCCAATAGCAACCTCTAACTACTTCCAACATCTATCCGACAAGCGGGGGGAGAGAGAGAGAGAGAGAGAGAGAGAGAGAGAGAGAGAGAGAGAGAGAGAGAGAGAGAGAGATATGCATTGGGATACTTGCCACAATAATCATGAAGTACCTTACACAATTTTGCTCATGGATTAGCCAAAAAAATCATCACCATAATCACACATAGACATTCTTGCAATAATCGCTTGTGATGGCTCTTGTGCACACTTCCTCGTAGCACTCTTGCTTCCATATTCCCACACTCACAACAAACTCTTGCTCGCTTCCTCCATTGCTCTTGATAGAGCAATTAATTATGTGTTTCTGAACCCCCATGAGCTCAACCATTTGCCAAATACACAAACCAATGAGCAATCAATTACCAACCATTGCACCTCCAATGACCAAGCCATTTTGCATGCAGCCTCTACACCAAAACATCACAATGGCAATTCAACATAGAGAAATTAACAACAGCTAGAAGTGTACCTAAAAATTGCTCTACTCAATTTGATGGTGTGTCCAGTGGGTTATTGAATTCATACGCCACAAACCCTCTACTCCAGAATGCAATTTTGGCATCAAGTAAACATAGTTGCGAATTTATTGCCTTAACATGGAATAGAATGCCAATACCTCTTCTAAGACCGGTAACAATTCTCCGTTATCAACGCCAAACCTGGAGCAACAAATTTATCTACTACAACAAAATTTAGAAGAATCACAATGGCACCCGGAAGAAGAATGTGATAACAAAGAGCCCATGAAGATAACATCAAAGATGACCACATCATCAAAATTACGAGGGCTACTTTTGAAACACAATCAAGTTGTAAAGAACAAAAAATAAGTATAAAATCCCACTTTTATTCAAATTTGATGTTCACAAAAATGACAAAATGGTGTTTGCATGGCTTAGGAAATTTGATGACTAACTTTTTTGTTGAGGAATCATTTAGTGAAAAACATAAAATCTAATGTGCTACTAATCGTTTATCTGAACAACCCTCACTCTGGTGGGGTATACTTGGCAAAATTGCAAAGCAATCGACAACCCGGGAAAATTTCTAGCAATGGGTGAAAGATTCCTTCCCCACCCCCCACCCCACAATTCAACCTCCATGTTCGACATATTTGGGCAAAATTCTTGTGAATACAGAACGACAATGTATCTTGCTACATTGATCACTTTTGGGAATGCCTTCTACTCCTTTAGTTGAAGAGGTTTCAAGAAACTCCCTTTAGTGAAAATATGAAAATGGCCTACCCAACCAAGTACAATCAAAGCTCAATTCACTCAAGCCTACTTCATTGTATGAGGCTATTTCATTTGCACATGATGCAGAGAAGGAAATCAACTCCATCACTCAAGAGGTACATACCACCTAACCACAATCCAACAATCACCCTCCCTTTTAGCAGATCCCTCATTGGAGCAACCACAACGGTAATAAATTTAATAGGTATATATCATGCATGTTAACCCATGATGCCATTATTTGCCATTCTTATTATTTTCTAGTCATGGGCCGAGCTTGTTGGTCTCATAGTTATATTATCATGGATTGGGTGATTGTCGATGAGAAGCACACCACAAACTTAGCTAGATAAGTATTAGGTGGATTTCGGGCTTGATCGGCCAAGTGTGGGCACTCGGATGTGGATAGTGTGACCCTTATAGAAGTCATATAACCCTATTTTTTTATTATTCTCAAAGTATAGAAGCTAAGTTCTCTTGCTCTCTACCTTCTCTTGCCTCATCCTCTTATCCTCTTGTTTTGTGTGTGTGTGTGTGTGTGTGTGTGTGTGTGTGTGTGTGTGTGTGTGTGTGTGTGTGTTCGATCGAGCATGAGTAGTGGTACAATGACAGCGAGGCGGTTGAGCAGCGATGGCGAGCTTCATTGTCACTATGACACAAGTTTCCCTTTGACGGTGATGCCAGGAGGTGAGTGACACATCGTCCGTCTCTATTTTGAGTTTGTCTACACACGATTGTGTGCTTGTAGCCTCTATGCCTTGCACATGGCACACATCAAGACCCTTGCACTTTACATTTTTGGTATCGTTGTCGAAAAACCGCTCTGCATCGAGCTCCATATGCAACCTGCATTGCTATTGGGAGGTGTTCTTCTACTTAGATTTGTTAGATCTATGGGTGTGTAAGTTCAGATCTAGTTATGTTCAGGTTGTGTGCAATGGGTATTATGCTTTAATTTCTATTTCCTGTGCAGATTTGTGTTGACAACACACTATGTTTTTGATGTAGATCTGTGTGTGTATTTTGGTAAAGACAATTCAATTTTGGTTCAATTTTGTTGATTGTTTTTAGTTCAATTTTGTTATTTTTTTTCACTGTTTTAATTAATTTTTGTTGAATATCACTGTGTAAGTACAATTTTGCTCGCTCTATTGTGTGAAAAGATAATTTCTTTTTTTTTAATTTATATTTTTTGTGCACATACAAAAAATAATAATAGATAAATAAATTTAAAAAATGGATTGTGAAAGTTTTTGGATTTATGTTTGTTGCATGCAAGCAACTCAATTCAATTAAAAAAAAAACAACTCCAACTAGTTCTGCATAAGTGTGAGTGAGAAAAAAGAAAGGACCAAATTGACCCCAACCCCGACCTCGGTGTTCGATATATATATATATATATATATAGGAAGTGGGATCCTCGATAGCTTCCTTTCATGTGAAGGAATAGTGAATCCCAACTTATATATATAGCCCACTCCTCCAAAGGTAAAAGGAAGCATTTGGGATGTAGGCTTCACCTTTCCCTCCTCCTTTAGACTTTCACCTTTTACCCACACGCCCAACTAGTATTTGACTATTTTGGGGGTTATAAAGCTTTGAGAGCCTAATCTTGTGTTGTAAAGCACGACACATTCTTCCAAATGATACGCTTGTTTCAAGCTATCACACAACCTATTCCACATCATGCACTTCAAAAAGGAAAAAATAAATCAAGTAAAAACTACCAAAATAGCTACTAGCAAGGCCGCCTTGGATACTTGTCAACGCTTTAAGGGTACCCACATCACATGTATCTATACTCTGGTCAAGTTCTAGAGTTTGAAAATCTTGAGAGTGCTTCAAATTACATGGGCACTCACTATCCATCTACATTAAGTTTCGGGCCTTCGATTGGGACCCAAGGTAGTGCAACCCAAGACCCACACATTGTGGCTAGTGACTCTTCCTCCGATTACGACGTCATGGAGGGCTATCCTACACAAAATCCTGAGAATTTGAGTCAAGTTATGCATGTCTTGGCCCCATAGCATGGGCCTAGTGTGTTTAGTCGCTTAAAAGAGATCTTTAGTAGAGCAACTTGCTCTCAACATGCGGCTAGCAAAGTAAACGAAGGGGGTAGGGAAGTAGATTCACCTTTTAGGTGTCATGTAGACCTTGCTCTCCCTGAGAGTGTCCATGTGAATCCACGCACTGCTCTGATTGGCCCTTCAGAGCTTTCCCTCTCTGAAGTTCTATTATCTCATGGTAGGAGACCTGCAGAAGTGCAAAATGTTGAATGCTATATCCTTACGACTAGAGAAAAACAAATCGGAAGCTTATGCAAGGTAGACAACACCAATCACTAAAGGAAAATGCCCCTATGATATTAGCAATCTCTTGAATTAGCAGCTCCTAAGATTCAAACCATAGGGAGCCACATTGCATCCATTTCATAGGAAACCCCCAGCACATCAATCCTAGATGGGGTATTTCTCAATGAAAATTGGAAGTATGATTTATAGACAAAAACTTTAATCAACCTATACACATGCCACACACATTAGAAAATTTCGGAGGTCATTTGGAGGGCCTTCTAAGAAAATGTATTTTTTGCACTCTCTCTCTAGAAAAAATGGCAAATAAAAGAGCTGGGTCTTTCATAGTAAAAGTTCAAAAAGTGTACTTTAAGTAGATTCCTTACTCTTCTGAACATTTGTTCGTAGTGATTGAGGGATAATCCTCTTTTCAGTTGCATTGAATGAACCTCGTCAATATGGAGAGAATGAGGCTAACATGGAGGGACGAAGGCGCAGCCGCTATTCACTTTCCATTAAACCTGCACATTTGGCTAATGGCGCACTCCTCAAATGGCACAAATGTTACCCAGAAACGAGCCAAATATCACCTTCACATTGATTTGGACAATGAGTACCAACCATTGATTAAGCGCAGTAAAACAAACACACATATACCTCCCGCTTCCATAGACACGCTCAGAGCTCAAGGAGCTAAACACATAGATGTCTGGACGAGAGGCTCTCTCTACCCTAAGAATCCAATGACTAATGCGTCTCCACCGTTTGTCAATCCTACAAGCTTATTGACCTTTGCTGGTGATGGAGAAAAGGGCCTTCTGGGTTATTGTAAATCACTTACAAGAGAAGCTGAAACTTACAAGAGCATTCTCCAAGCTCAACAATGTGAGATTGTTCGCCTTTCACATTTACATTCTACAGATCAGGTTACCATTTTGCAACATAAAACAGAGGTACAAGAACTGAAAGGAAAGGTGCGAAGTTGTCAAATGAAGGACACCATCTTGGGTGGTCGTATCCGAAAGAAGAAATTGCACAATCTTGAAACATTGCAGGTTGCATCAGGAGGTCTCAAGAAAAGAATCCGAGCATTAAGGTGATGCTTCTTGGTTGGCTACATTGTCTTAGTTAAGTAATCTTTTTGTTTTTTCTTGTTATGCATTGTTTTCATGTGCTTAAATACATGTGCCTAAATAGTGTTAGTGAAGCAAATTTTCTGTTATTTACTTATGCATTGTCTTCATGTAGAGATTCAATCTATCCTGACAAGGAAAACATTGACCCCAAAGCCAATATAGGAAAGAGATTGAAGCCACTTATAAGTAGAAGCCTGGCAGCAGATATAGTACATGACAAGAAGTTTAAGGTCCTACAACGAAATGTAGTGGACCGCTTTATTTCAGAGAACTCAGTGCCTGCAAAAGAGATACAAGGCACACTTGATTCACTTGGTGTAAGCAAAAGAGGATATTCGGCTATCCAAAAGTCTGTCTCATCAATCTTTGTTAGGAAGGGTATAAAATCCAAACTTCTACCATCAGCCTCAAGTGTTTGGAAAGAGAGGCTTCAGCTTAACGAGGCACAGGGAGACTATCTTGGACAGCCCTTTCATATTAAAGCAACTTACAGTGGCCATGGAGCAAACATAGCATATGATGAGTTCAACAATATTTTTATGGACTTGCGGATATTACAGAAGAGAATGGTGGAGTTTTACAACATCACATTCGAAGAGTCACGTGGGGTATTACATTTTGTGTTAAAACTGGATGAGTGTGAGCTTGTTAAAGAGAAAAAGCTAGAGCGTGTTACTATTACTTTAATGAATAGAGCCCTCTCAAAGTGTCCCAGTGATGATCCTTTATATTTTAGTGTTCAATCAGAATCTAACATATGGTGGCTTGGTGCGTTTGAGGTAAGCGAGATTCTCAGGTAAGCTCAAATGTTCACATCTACTTAAGTCTCATTTATTTTGTGTTGCAGGTAAAGAAAGAAGATCATGAGATTCTATATTGGGTGTTCCATCGAACTAATATTCCGGAGGTGATTGATCGACAGACTAACCAGGGAGAGGTACTACGTCTAGATGGAAGGGGAGACTTTCAAGTTCAGTGGCATCTTGCAGGTGACCTCAAAACATTAAAGTGCATGTATAATTGTGGAATGGGTGCAATGGCAAAGTCACCGTGTTTGTTCTGCATGGAGCTTGCAAAGGTCATGGATCCAAAGTGGTGGAGAAAAGCTCCAACACGTCACATTGAGGATCCTGCTTTTCGACCGGTTTTGAAAATACCACTTGTGAATGTCCACATTTGTACAATGCATGCCCTTTGTAGAATTGTGGAGAAATTGGTCTACTTATACATCGGATTTTCTTGGAAGATTAAGAACTCCGCAGAACGACAAGTAGCCCTGCAGTGCTTAGAAATGGTACTGTCGGATATGGGGCTTCATGGTGGCAATGTGAAAATCTAGCGGGATGAAAAGAGATCAACTGCTGAGAAGGATGTCCCATGCAAACCATCCATCGGTGGGGTGAAGGCACGGAGGTTTTTATCTAAGCCCCAAGGTACAAGAGATCCAAAGCTAACAAAACATGGAAAAATATATAACACATCTTATGTTAGCAAGGTAGAGTATCAGAGCTGGAAAAAGCTACATATTGCAGTCAAAGACCACGAACCAACTACTCGTAACGCGAAGGCTGAGGTTTGGCGATCAATAGACATCCTATTTTTGATGTGCGACAAAGATGACTGGTCACAAGGTGATATGAACAAGTTCAAGGAAAATCTCAACCTTCTGAAAAAATCATTCAAGACAGCATGGACAGACACCCAGATTACTCACTACATGGTATTATCATGTATTTCTTTCT